>NW_012123376.1:4468539-4489202 GCF_000951035.1 Colobus angolensis palliatus | reverse complement strand
CTTTCTTTCTTTCTTTCTTTCTTTCTTTCTTTCTTTCTTTCTTTCTTTCTTTCTTTCTTTCTTTCCTTCTTTCTTTCCTTCTTTCTTTTCTTCGTTTCATAGTCTTTTTAAACATTTCAGTTGTTTCTGGGAGCAGGTGGTGTTTGGTTCCATGGAATAATTACTGAGATTTTGGTGCACTTGTTACCCGAGCAGAATACACTGTACCCAATGTGTAGTCTTTTATCCCTCACCTCCCCCACCCTTCCCCCCGAGTCCCCAAAGTCCATTATATCATTCTTATGCCTTCGCATCCTTATAGCTTTGCTCCCACTTATAAGTGAGAACATACCATGTTTGCTTTTCTATTCTTGAGTTATTTCACTTAGAATAATGGTCTCCAACTCCATTCAGGTTGCTGTGAATGCCATTTTTTAATTCCTTTCTATGACTGAGTTATATTCCTCACATTTTCTTATCTATTCATTGGTTGATAAGCATTTAGGCTGGTCCCATATTTTTGCAAATTTTGAAAGGATTAGCCTAAGGTGCAAACTTGATGTCTTCTCCGGTCTTTTCTGCATCAAAACCTTTTCCTGGGCATACAGTCATTTTCTAATTTTCCTCATATATGCAGTTGCTTTTGAATGTCTTAGTCTTTATTTTTATATTTCCAGAAGGGGAAAAGATAAAAATGAAGAGAAGAAAGAATGCAGGCCCTTTAAATCTCCTGGAATTCACTTCAGTTGGAAGAGAAGAGGCTTTCAATAATGGGTATAAATTCAAGAACAATGTCTGCCCACATGTTTTTTTGCATCTCTGTGACCAGCAGCTGAAATTAGTGATCAGAGCACATCTCCCAGGCAGTAAAGAGCAGGATCCTTTTTGCTCACCCTGGCTCCTGCAAGTTGTGTACAGGCTACTTCAGAAATGTGCACAGCTGGCTGCTATGGGACTAGGAATGGGGGATGGATAGATGATACTGTGCTAAACTTTATAATTAACCAAAATTAATTACAAATTACCATCCAAGTCTTCCCTGGATGTGGCAAGACTTCAATAGACTCTAGTACTCCAAAATAGTTATATTAGACAGATTTTAACACTGCCATTCTTTGTTTAGATAAGGAGCAAGATTCCTGGTGCTTCCTATGCCATCATCTTCCCAGAGATCCCTCTTATGTCAATGACATTTTGAAAATGTTTTTCTGTTAAGTTCTTTTTAATTTTGAGCTTTTTGAGAAGCTTTATTTATTTCAGGAATTTCTCTACAGGAGTTCTTTTTCTCTTTTAAGTGTAACAAAATATTGGGATCAAACAGGATGATTTCTATCGCTTAGTGACATGAGCAAGCTTGACTTTCACATTTTTTCCTGAGAGCATTGAATAAAGTCCGATATTTTGTATGGCTGTGACCTAAACCAAGCTTCCATGAGCAATCATGTGATAAAGAATAACTCAATAAATTTATTTTCTCATTTTTAATGCTGTACTATTTTATAAATTCTCTTTAAAATTATTTCAGCATACAAAGCACTGGAGTACATGAAAGGCTAATTTTTTTCCCTTTACATGTATTTTTTCCACGTGCAGAAATCTGTTGAGAAGGAAAAAAATTGTGTAATGCCTCATATTCTTTACTCGTTACACACACGCAAAACCAAAAATAGTTGTTAGTCAAGAAATTAACTTATTTGTGCAGGGCACATTTAAGCTGATGTAAATCAACATTTTCTAAAGCACATTATCATCACCATTCTCAACAATTGTAAAGTCCTTTAGAGCTTACAGACTGTGTATACAACTCTGGAAGCATCAGGATTCCCAGTTACAGAGAAATTTAAAGGAAAGCCTGAATGGTTAAACAAAGCTATTGTTTAATCCCCCATAGACTATTGATGAAAAAGGCTTGAAGAGGTTAACTGCTCTTATTAAGATCATGAATCTAATTACAAGACAGACAGCTCTCCAACCCAGAGGTTTTGACTCAAATTGCTTGTTCTTGCTTTTATTTTGTACCTCTTCGAACAGCAAAAATAATTTTAAAAAATACAATCAGAAATACCTCCATTATGGAGAATAAGTATAGTATACTTATTTATATTTCCCCATATATATATGGGGAATATGTATGCAAAGCGTATGTGTGTGTGTAGATACAGATATAGATGGAGATGTAGATATAGATGTACTTTTTGTTTTTTATTTTGTTTTATTGTAACTTTAGGTTGCAGGAAACCAGTGATGCCCACATCTGCTCCCATGTGCAGCATAAACCTATTTTCTTTTTTAAATCCACATTTCCAGGTTCTCCATGCTAAATCATCATCCCTTTGAAGCTCATCCAAAATCAAACCACTATCAGCATTTGTACTCAGTCTTCTGGTTTTTGTTTGTTTGTTTGTTTCATTCTTATTCATTCCTTTGCTTTCTCTTTGTTGTTAATTTCTTTCTCCCTCTTTTTCTAATTTCAAACCTAAACTTGTTTGTAACCTCTTTGTATCAGCAATGCTGAGGTAAAAAAACAGTTATTTTATTATAGAAAATTCTATAAAATAAAATATTTTATTATAGAAAATTCAACACACCCCTACTTGATCTGTAGAATATTCTCTGGTCCATATCCTCACTAGTCATTTGAGTATAATAAGGAGAAGGCTTTGGAGTGTGGGCCCGATGTAAGGCTCTTGGTCCATTGTTAGTAGGGTACAATGTTTTTAAGATAATGCTTCCCAAGCCAGGGTCACGACTTGCCCCTGTAATCCCAGCTACTCCAGAGGCTATGGCAGGAGGATTGTTTGAGGCCAGGAGTTCAAGACTAGACAGAACATCATAGTAAAACTTCGTTTCTAAAATTGTTATTTTTTAATTAGTCAGGCATGGTGACATGTTCCTGTAGTTCCAGCCACTCCAAAGGATGTGGAAGGAAGATCCCTTGAGCCTAGGAGTTTGAGGCTGCAGTGAAATGCGATCACTGTACTTCAGCCTGGGAAACAGAGTTAGACTCTCTTTCTGAAAATATAATTTTTAAAAGAGATAATGCTTTCAGATTCATTGTCCCTTCCTAGCACTGTTATCCTTGCCAATGTAGAGAATTAAGTCTTCCGCAAAAAGTGGAGGATTATGTACATAAATGTATGTGTAAAGAATAAAAGTAGAAGATTCTATGCATACCTTTATTTTTTAAAAATGTTATCCTTAGTATTATAATTATCTAAGGTATAAACTTGAAAATTCAGGGTAAAAATCACATATAATGCTGTGCTATATGTATTTTTTGTAATAAATGGCAGTGTGATACTTCAGCCTCCCACATCTGCACTGTTATGCTTCTTATGTAATGCTTGTATCCCAAACCGAAGTGTGTTTGCAATGCATCTTTAAAAAGTGACTTTTTAAAAGAGTTTTCTTTTCTTAAATAAAAAGCTTAGCCATTTTATGCTGTATACACAGGGAAATTCTCTCCCTCCCATGAATAAGAGTTTTCACTAATTTTGTAAAATGTGTTACATCCAATTTAGTAAAGCCAGAAATATAGTGTATTGTGTTTAGCTATTAAGCTGATTTGAGATTCCCAAAGGCAGATTTGGCATTTTATTTATGCTTCTGTTTTCAGCTCCTAATATAGTTTTGGCTTCTAATATGGAAACATTCTCTTTGTGAGTGAATAATCTTTAAGTTTGTCATTCATGCCTTTATTCTCTAATTAAATAAAACTTGTCTATATAAATTGTAAAAGTCCTAACATAAAGTGACATTATTTCTAAAGATGTATAATGAGCACTTGAAAAAAAAAGTTTTATGGGCATTGACAGCATATTTTCAAAAACCAAAATCTACAAAGTCAAACTTTTATATTTTTCATAAACAATAAAACATTACTCACTAACTTTACAGGCAAATACAAATTACAGTGAAAGTGGCTAGTATTTTTGAAGCACAAAAACATCCCCATAGATCACAAAAATATAAAAAATCATATAATAAAAGAAACTACGTTTCTTTTTCTGCATAAGAAAAGAAAAATCAGGAAATCAATGCCACAATTAATACATTGTCATAATATGAAGAAAATCTAGGCTCATGTAGTATTTATAGAGTTATTCTTCAGCATTTTATTTGAGTTTGTATCATTTAAACTTTCACTACCTCCCTACCAAAATGTATAGAAGTATTCAAAGCAAGTCACCTTCAAGAATAAGGTGTTGTGACTAAACTGTTTTAGAATTTACTACAAATATATTTCTAGCCTAACTTTTGGCGCAGAGTGTAAAAGTCATACAGCTGATACAAACTCACTTGGGGCTCTGGTTGTCGTTCCCATCAAGAGCTTCAGTAAACCTAGAATATACAAGGCACAGCAAATTTTTTCATCATGACTTCCATTATCAGGGGATACTACACACTGATATCTGCCACTTGGAGAATGTATATCCCCATTTTCTTCCCCAAACTTTATCTTTCCTTAGTGCCAAATTTTGTATTTCTTTAAAGTTTTCTTCTCAGGACCCACCTTGGACCATTTGTTATGATGCCAGGAAGACTCAAGAAGTTCTTGCTAAAGTTTTCTTGCAAGTAAAACACAGGTGACATGAATATTCATGACAATAAATGCTCCTTTTATGCCGTTTAGGCTCTGCCAGTAATTTGTTCTCTCTTGGTATTTCAGTAGAATGCTGTTTTGTTCTCTGTTAATTCTATTTCTCTTGTTGCAGACAACTAATTCCCTTAGAATCTTTTTGTTTGTTTCTTTGCTTTTCACTTTTGTTTGTCATTTAAGAAAACTGGAGCTTAGTGACTTCAGTAGCTCTTGATTTTACCATATCTATGTAGACTTGATTTTCTGAAAATGTGATCTTATTAGAAGATGGCACATAAAACACCAATGAATCTATTCCAATTGATTTCTTCTTTTACTTGTATAAATATTACCCATCAATTTCTAGTCTCTCCTTCTCTGTCTCTGCCTTTATCTCTTTCTCTCGCTCTATCTTTCTGATTCTCACCCACTTTATCATTATGTTACTTATTATAAGACAAGACATGTAGATAGCATGAATTCAGAAATACGTAAAATTTATTAACTGCTGTATTTTATTATTAAAAGACACAAAAATGATAATAATGGTTTTCAAACTATTGTGCTTATTATGATTTTCCAAAAAAAATGAAATACATGTGAAATGGAATATTACTTAGTAAAACACATAAAATTATTTTTGAGGTACTTTGAAACAATGTCATGTTATTATATTACTTTTTCTTTAATTGGCCCATACGAATTATAGAACATAAAATTTTTTAAAAATTAGTTGTGTATCATGAATGTTATTGCTTTCTCCTAAAAATAGATTGAGTAAATTAATAACATGTTGGGGACGTTTTATGCCTACATGTTTAAATAGGCTTGCAACTAATTGCATTACTGATTATTTTCCATATCCTTTTACATAAATTTTTTTATCTATAGTTTTTAAAAGCAAATCAAAATTATAACATTGCCATATTATTAACAAGGTCAAATACATAATTAACATTTGTATAGTATATATCGCTATGTAATGAAGTTTTGTTAACACCATTTAAGAAGGATATAGACTGGAGGACTTGAAGCTGATAGATGAGAACATAGAGTTTAAAAGCGTACAACCTGCAAATGAAAGGTTTTACAAAATGCCAATTTAATATTCAGTTCAATAATATGGTCACAAATATTGCAATTAAGTGTATATACAGGAAATCAATTATTCTAATTTTCAACTTTCAAACATTAATGTAAAAATGGCATGTTGCAGATGAAAAGGCGTAGTTTTAATCACTTGTTATTTTGATGTTAATTTACAATCTTAAACTTCCTGATCCTTCCATCCCTGCATAGGTATTTTCTCTAAATTAATAGAAATATTAATTAGTTAAATTGCAGATTGATTTTTGTAAGAATAACAACAGAGAAAATAATAATTTTTGACCTTGAATTATCTGTGGATCACTGAGCAGACTAAATTTATGAGCAAAAGAAAACATATTAAATTTAGGTGAGAAAGTAGAAAGAGGAAATTAATATGTCATCAAATAACAGCACAGCATAATTTTTCTGCCTAAAATATGTGTTCAAAATGTGTGCAAAGGGTATTTATCTCTTGTTCTATAACTCTTATCCCAGTAAATGACATAAATATTCACTTAGAAGTCTGTATTTTATCTTTAATTACTTTTTCTACTTCATCTGCACCCCACAAGTAAGCTCTATTACCCAATCATCTAGTTCTTGTAGGTCTTTCTCTCACTTTTTCCACCCTGCTGCAATGACCCTCATTAATTCAAATATGCATTAATGAGAAAGCTTAAAAATGCTTTTCTGGTCAGCAAGTTTTCTATAATCTTATCTTTTGACCTGCTGAATAATATCCAGAGAAATTGCCTATTTGTGAAATCGCTTAACACTGTTCACAGATATGTTGGTTGCCCTTAAGAGAAACCTAAACACATCCCATTTGGCCACTAGTTCCCCTCAGGTTCTCTCACGGCTGTATGAATCAGGTCCCACCTCTGACAGACACCATTTTTCATACCTGTCTCAGAGCTGTATTTAAAATGAGGACTTCTTTCTTTTCCAGATCCTCACGACCTAAGGATGATTGACTTGGGGAGCTAGAAAGAAGTCAATCAACCTTCCGAAAATATCTGTCCTCCACCTACCATGTATAACCTACTAAGTAAACAAATACAGGAGATAAAAATCCTCCTGAAGTAGCAGCTACCATCTTATAAGTGCTTCCTTTCTGCTGGGCTTATGTTTACAGCATTCTACATTCAGTGTTGTACTGTGTCCTAACAATTTCTAAACAATTCTCATTAGCCTTCTTTTACAAATGAACTATTACGGACTTTAAATATTTTTATGTTATTCAACTAAAACAGGGCAAAACCATTTGAAAGTGCAAGTACAATGTGTGAATGCAAAGACTCTAGACATTTTAATTTGTTGCCTGGCTCATGGTCTCTGCTCAACACTGTATGACTGAGAGAATGCAGATCACTATGCTTCCTCTCTTCAGCGCCAGCCTTCAAGGAGTTTACAGTCTATGAATGTGACAGGGCTAACACAGGAGAAAATTAGTTAGCATTTCCTTCAGCGTATATTTATTGAATGCCCACTGTGTGGTACACAATATTAGGCACACTGAATATGCAGCTGTAAAGATAGATTAGATACATAGAAGATAGATTTGATAGACAGATGGATGAAAGGATGGATAGACAGATAAATAGATAGATAGATAGATAGATAGATAGATAGATAGATAGATAGATAGATAGATAGATAGAAAAGTGATTGCCTTCATGGAGCTCACAATATGGTGAAAATAGAGAAAATAAGTATATTATATCAAATACCAGAAAGTGATGTTTCTCATATAGTTAAAAATTCAGCATAAGGAGAGGTAGTGTAATAAAAGTTACTAGCAGCAAATGCTATTTGCTTCATTTAATGATGCATACTGCATCATTTAAAATATTTTAAAGAAAATAATACAAGGAAACTTCAGTTTTCTGGTTTAAAATCTTTCAGAAACTCATAAATATACATTTATTTTCTAAGTATGTCAGGTAAAATATACTACTTACTTTTAAGATATAATGTTATTTGTGTACCTTTATTGGAATCATTTTTATTATTTTATTTTAGTCCTAAATATGTGCAGTTTATTTCATGGATAATTGATATTTGATGGTGAGCATACATTCAAACAGTTTTTGATTCAGAATGATTTTACATGTAACTTAGATTTTGCTCAGAAGTCCTTTCAGAAAAACAGTATGGATGCAGGAAATATTTAGAATTTGGTTCTCTGCAAATTTTCAGGGTAATGAAAAACATATGTATTTGCATAAATCCAGTTCCAGATATTTTATCTCTATGCACTGTTTGGTATCTCATTTATTTAGATGCTAGAAAGAAGAAAATGTGACCTTAAAGTATACCTAACATTTGGAACTTGTGATTTCATGGGATGAATAAGTCCAAAATTCTATCTCCTTGAAATTTGTTTCCAGAATGTTAACTGCAAAGCATGTTATATATAGCAGTAAATGCATGCTTAATTTGAGCAGAAATCATGGTGTGATGAATACAATTAAGAGCCTCGGAGGGAATAATTATATTACTGCATAAAGCTGGTGGTTCTCAAATTGCTTGGTGCCTGGACTTTAAATTGGCCTGATTTCCTGTTGTGAAAGTCATCCATCGCAGCAACACAACTGCAGCAGGAATGGCATAGTTTCAAAGTCACACAGAAAGCATATTCTTTCTGATCAATCGCCATATATTCTTGTTTAAAGGCAAAGAAATTGGCAATAAGCATACCAAAGTTGATTAAACTGATAAATTAAAATTCATTAGATCAAGTACATTGTTATGTCTATTATTCAGAAGAGAGTTTTTTTTTTTTTTTTTACAAGATTGACTAAGCTGCTTATAATTGTAGGTTTTTAAGTGCCTACACATAAAAAAATTTAACTGGATTGTTTAAAGTAAATAACATATTTATTTCATGAACCCTAGATTATTAGTGCCTTGAAATAAATAGATGGAATTTTAGGGTATACCTTTCAGGAACATAATCATTTATGGTAAAATCTGAATGTAACTGTTTAGTCTTTTATAAAAACTCCATATTATATTGGAATTATCTACTGCTAAATGTTATCATATATCATACCATATATCATATGTTTAGCTTTGTCTAACTGAGGAAGCATTGTTTGATCTTAAATGATTGTGCATTTCTTAATAAATATGCAATGAATACATTTTAGTACTAAAAATTTACAATTATCTTACATGAAGCTTTAATCAAGCAACAAGGAAAAGATAACAGAATATGGATAACAGTCATTTAACTACTGATGGGGTTAGAGCTACTGTCTTGAAAAAGCTTAAGTGAAACTAGAAAGTGATGGCTTTTGGCAAGAGGTTAAAGAGGTAAGGGAAGCATTTTCAGTCAAGATAAACAGATTATTTAAGAATCCAGAAAAACTATGGAAACCCCTTAGAAAACTTCTAGCTCAGAGATGCAATATTCCCACAGGCCCATGACAGCCATTACTCACCAACCACAGTACTCCTGATGGCTTATTTCATACAGAAGTGAACTTAGAATCACATATGGCACCAGGAAGCAATTACTAATTGATTGTCGCTTGCAATCACTGTGCTTCTAGTTGCAGTTCATGACCTACCAGAACTGACGAGGAGACTAGGCCTGGAGAAGCAGCATGACTTACCAAATACTTCACTGCTCAAAAATGGAAGAATTGTGGCTAGAAACCCATCTCTCAGAGCTAGCACAATGCTAATTCTCTTGCTAATGCTATGATATTCCTGCCAATAAGTGAAGTTGTCTGTCCAAACACATAGTTCTTCCATTTCCTCACTGGCCTCTTGATCTCTATGGATCATCCAGAGAAATTTAAAGTCCTCATATTCTATTTCTTTACTTTTTATTCATTCTTTCATTCCTTCATTCAACAATTTTTTTTTTTTTTTTTTTGGTGAATGCCAGTATAGACAATGCTAAATGCTGGGGTAATTGCATGAGTAATTTGTGGATACTACTCGGAACACAGCTAAGAACAAAACATGGTTAGAGGTCCTATCCTTATTATATACCTAAGAGATTTTGGTTCATATTCAAAATGTAGAGATTACAAAACTGGAAAACTTGGACCAATTCTTGCCCAGTGAAAAGCAGGAAGTTGAATATGAATAGCCACAACACTGTTGATTCAAGTAATCTAATTTGGGCTTCTCTTCATCATCTTTGAAAACCCTAGAGAGTTTGCTAACAGAACTGATAAGAAAAAATAAACATGAAATGAAGTTTTATTTCTTTTTTTCAAATGTATTTTAAGTTCTACTTCATTTTCATCTACTGTGTAAGCACACATGAACATAAACATGATCAAGAACATTTTTAAATTTATTTTAGTTAATTATATTATTATTATTATTATTTTGAGACAGGGTCTCTCTTTGTCACCTGTGCTGAAGCAGTGCAAAGCAGTGGAGCAATCATAGCTCATGGCAGCCTGAACTTCCTAGGCTCAAGCAATCTTCAGCCTTAGAGTAGGTGCAACAACAGGCACACATCACTGTGCCTGGCAAATACAATCTATAATCTTAAAACAGAGATGCTACTGACCTATCTGGGGGAAAAATTGAAGAGCGGAAGAACTAATTTAATTCATAACAGCTTTTAATTCATACTAGATTGTCAAGGATATCTTGTCACTGATGTACCACGTTTCTGATTCCACTTTCTAAATTTAGCAATGTATTCCTTGGCCAAGAATACGCTATATAGTTTAAGTGGAGATTTGGACCTTGGACTTGGTCACATTCATATTATTTCTCTAACTAGATGAGCACACTTGTTTACATTTTAAGAGATAATATGTAGCTCTATTTATTCTTAGTTATTTGAATTACAAACCACTTAATAGGAAGACCACTACTGCTCAGCATACACTTGAATTTACAATTACAACAATAATTATGATATTCTCCATAAAACACATTATCTATTTTACTTATCATTACTACAAAGTAGTATTATTATTATCCTTAATTATCTGGACACTGGCATATTTTTAAAGGAAAGAAAATTGATCCAGTAGACATAAATGAATAAAAAAACACACACATGAATACATAAATTCTATTACTGAGCAGAGAACCTAAAAGTAATAGGAATCCAACTGATCTCTAAAATGGAATGAAGCAGAAGTACATTTGTATTTTAAAACTTCATTCTTTTCCTTTTATCAGTTAGTATCTGGCTGTTGCCTTTAATAAAACTGATAGCAAAATATAAATGGTACGTAAGTGTAGTTATGCCAAAAATAGTAAACACTTGGATAGCAAAAATGCCCATACTTAATCTTTGAATAAGTTTCAGCAGTTTCTTAATGCCTTAAACATAACAGATCATTAAGTAGGATCTAGTGGGATAAATTGTATTTTTTAATATGCAACTTCTTGAACTTCAGATAAGCAGATACATAATATTATAAAATTGAACCTTATGCTTTCATTACCAAATATTTAGTTATATTTTAAAAATGAGTTGAAGATTTATCACCAAGGGACAATCTTATAGCCAATCTCAGACATTTAGATATACAGATAAAACATTCCTGTAAAATATTATGACTTAAATCCTGGACAGTAAGATAGAATTATTTAATATATACAGGTATGTTTTGCAAATATATATATATATATCTTTTCATATATACTTTTTGCTTGTCCAAACAGAAATACTCTTTTAAAAAATAAGGATTATAAAATCATTTCAGATAAATAAGCACATTATTCTGTTGGGTGTCAATATTAACTCATGCCTTGTCCATTTATTCTCTGATTTATTCAGTGTTTTCCAATGGATGTGTTCTTCCCTGTGGAGACTATACACAAGACGGGCAAACACTAAGATACCAAAACTTGTAAATCTTACAGCTTTCTATAAATATTAGAATGCAAAGAGTGGAAGTTTCCACTTAAGATGTCTTTATCCACAGAAAGTTATACTGGAGCATAGTCTTATAGAACCCTGCTTTCCCCCAAGACACCAACAGAAAATATGCCATTACAAACTTTATAATGGATAAATATCTTAATGGATGTGATCACTGACCTGGAGGAATATTGAGTACAAGTCAAATCTGGTTTTGAGTTTTAAAATTAATAAACGTTTATTATAAATATTATTTTATAATATATACATCACTTAGGTAAGGGCACTGCGTTCCCCTTTGCAAAACTCAGTTTGCCTTCATTTTTCTGGATTGCATGACAAGACCCAGATGCTGAGCTGAGAAAATTTTCTTTCCAGCAATAGCATCTGGCTCCTTGGCAGCCTGTGTTTGCCCTTGTGTTGGCTGCATAACAGTTGTCTTCAGGCTGTGAAATGGTTAGGATGCTGATGTGATATCTTACTCACTTGAATGCTATTCTTGTTAGCTTTGTTATGTTATTTTTCACACTTACAATATTTTATGAACAAAATTTGTTGGGAAGCGTGATTGATATGTGATATAATATTCAATATCAAAATTTTGAATTTTTTTTTGTCTACATTAAGAGGTGCCAGCCAGATGAGACAAATCTCACATTTTTACTCTTGTAGTTTAAGAAAATAAAATGTTTTTGCCTTGTTCCTTATTTCTTTCTATATGCAAACATATGCAGTTTTGACCCTTTATATTTTTTCTTTGTTAAATTATAATAACAATACTAATTATAATAATGTTAATAATTAATAATAATTAAAACTACTACTCCTAATTACTATTTACAGAATGTTTCTATACTACACATTTTTTTTTTTTTTTTTTTTGGAGACGGAGTCTTGCTTTGTCGCCCAGGCTGGAGTGCAGTGGCGCGATCTGGGCTCACTGCAAGCTCCGCCTCCCGGGTTTACGCCATTCTCCTGCCTCAGCCTCCCGAGTAGCTGGGACTACAGGCTCCCACGACCACGCCGGCTAATTTATTTGTATTTTTAGTAGAGATGGGGTTTCACTGTGTTAGCCAGGAGGGTCTCGATCTCCTGACCTCGTGATTCGCCCTCCTCGGCCTCCCAAAGTGCTGGGATTACAGGCGTGAGCCACTGCGCCCAGCCCACAAAATTTTTAAATTTAATGTCATTTAGTCTTTACAAGATTTTACCATGTCTAACACATTCTTCACTTACAAATGAAACAAATTTGGAAGATTTGCAGTATCTAATCAAGAGGGTGTTCAGGAAGGAAGGTAGTCATTATCAAAGGAGCATAATAGAAATTGGTTCTAGAGCAGGGACATTAAATTTTTTTCAATATGTCAACTATACTAGTCAGAGTTTCATACCAGCCTCCCTTCCTTACCTTATGTCCATCCCTCTCACGTGCCTTATGGTCTAGTCTCATGGGAGAAATTATGCCTGATTTGTTCAGCTGCCATTCCAATAAGTGGTGCGCCCCTCCTCGCTCTCACTCTGTTTGCATTCTTCCATTAAATCAAAGCCAATTTACACCTCAACTTCCAATAAAGCAGAGGGATTCTGGAAATGAAGAGGTATGTGAAATGTCTCCTCTACAGGTCTAAAACGGGAGGCTGACATTTCTACAACCAGATATTCGCTGAGCATTTATTGTATGCCAAGCATTCTTTGGAGAATTTTGCATGTATTAATTTATCCCATCCTTACAAAACGCTATGGCATAGACATTTTTAGGAGGCCCATTTTATCAGCGAGTAAACTGAGATATAGCATAGTTATGTCCCTTCCAATGAAATGCAATAGTGAACATTAGAGACAGATGTTAACCAACTCACCAAGCATCTGCAGCCCACCCTGTTAACATCTGCACCATGTGACTCCTAACTTATTCCTTGGTTCCCCAGAAGTGCTTAAAATCTTGGCTATAGAGGATGGTAAAAAATTATTTTAACTACTTTGATTATCTGTATTTCAGAGAAAATTTGTGGATCTTATTCTAGATACCCTACATTTTTAAACATCACAGTTTTCTTAACAGTGTCTTTTAAATATTTTTAGATTATAGAGAATATATCAAATAGAATTTGAATTCCTTTTTCTTTCCTTCTCTCTGAATCATCTATTTATAGACACAAACAGGTACTCTCTCTCTCTCTCTCTCTCTCTCTCTATATATATATATATATGCATATATATACATATATGTCTCTGTCTGTATAGACATATATATGTCTACAAACATACATGTATTCATATACACACATATAGAGAGAGGAGATAATTCTGCTTCTTATTTGCCACATGTTCTGAATGAATTTTGTTTGTCAACACAATCAACACCTAAATAGCTGTTGTTCTTTCCTAAATAGTTCATTCTCAAGATACAACTTTTTTACATTAAAGTTAATTTTTAATGGCCTTGTTTTATAGAGGAGATACAACGTGTGTCCTTATTACCAGAAATGACTATTTTCAAGAGGTGACCAAACACTGTGGAGAGAAAAGATTCTCTGTGACACCTGCAAAATATCTAAATTCTGTATGCAACAATGTTGCAGAGCTATTAAATATTATTTATATCATTGTACTCCAGATAGAAAATTATTTTACCATACCACTTATTTTATTTTCCTAAAAATTATGACAAATTAACATTGCCTTTTGAAATATTAAAGTGACTAAGTATTTTTTTCTGGACTAGACTGTGCTGAATAATTGCCTCAGATATCCACTTAATTTTGAATAGCTTTCACGGCCTTACCTTCGTGAGTTGTCTTAAATCTCAAAGAAGTGAATACCAATGACAACTGGCAAAACATATTTACAGCACTTGACACAAAGTTAGTACCTTCAATTTACAAAAGGCCCATACAAATTTAAAATGAAAGAATGATTGAATCAATAAAAAAATCATCCAAGAATAGAAACTTGCAATTCACAAAAAAAGATAAACATCCCATAGATTTATGAAAAACTACTTATATTTATATGGTATGTTTATGTAAAATTTATAAATATTTGTATTCTATTCATTACACTGTTATTAGGAATAGCCAACCAAAATAATGGAAATACCTAAAGGGTCTATGGAGAGATACTTAGATGCTTGTCTAAATAACTTATGGCACTGTATATAATGGAATAATCTGTAAACATTAGAAACACTGAGGACTGATATATGAAAAAAACCTCCAAAAGTGTTAAGTAAAAAATGCAAAGATCTCTGCAGTATCCATATTGTGCTCATTTTTGTGTTCATAAAGAACTTAGATGACAACGTATACCTATACATGCATACACAGAGTAGAGTGTGTAACTATTTTTTATAAGGAAACACAATACTGCAGTTCACGATATAAGCTGAGGTCCTATTAAATAATATGTTTCCCAAAAATATTGCAAAATAATCAGATATATTAAAAAAGAGCTCTGAATATCATTAGAAACAAAAAACTGCTGGCTCTTCCAACATGAAGCTTATGTTTTAACTAATTTGTGTTCACTTGACATTAAAAATGAAAAGCAGTACAAAGGAATATCTGATAACCAAATCTAGGCAAAAAGTATCTAAGTTAGGACACAAGCAAAATTAGTCATCAACTAGCTAAAGGTTTTGAGTAATGAGCAATGTCTCTGGGACTCAGTTTATTTACTTTTTCACTGTAAATGAAGCTGAGGAATTTCATCAGCAAATTCTCCATTGTAATCACTGTGGGCTGGTTTAGGAAAGTTAAAGTTCACATGTAAGAGAGATTTGTCCCAGCCTTCAATGTGAGTGGGATGTAGATGGGAAGAGATGAGCTAAGGAAGTAGGGGTGGGGCGGGGGGAAACAGAGAGAGAGAGAGAGAGAGCAATTTCAGTACAAGAAAGAGTTTGACACAAGTTCAGAATCTGTAAGTTAAAGGGTGGACTTTATAAATAGAAGTTGATACTTATAAAAGAATCTTCAGAGGGACAAATTAGAACATTGAAATGAAGGTAAAGAGCATCTGTACTCCTGCTTGACCTTTGAATTATAATATTATAGAACTTTCCAGGTAAAAGAAACCTGATGAAAAGTGTCTGTGTCCTTTCCCCAGTTTTTAATGTTTTTTTTTTCTCTTGTAAATTTGTTTAAGTTCCTTATAGATGCTGGATATTAGACCTTTGCCAGATGCATACTTTGCAAAATTAGGTTGTCTTTTCACTCTCTTGATAGTTCCCTTTGCTGTGCAGAAGCTCTTTGGTTTAATTAGCTTCCATTTGTCAATTTTTGCTTTTGTTGCCATGGCTTTTGTTGTCTTTATCATGAAACCTTTGGCCATTCCTATGTCTAAAATGCTATTGCCTGTGTTGTCATCCAGGGTTTTTTATAATTTTTAGTTTCACACTGAAATCACTAGCCAATCTTGAATTAATGTTTGTATGTGGTGTAAGGAAGGGGTTCAGTTTCAATCTTCTGCATATGGCTAGCCAGTTATCCCAGCAGCATTTATTGAATAAGGAATCCTTTCCCCTTTGCTTGTTTTTGTCAGGTTTGTCAAAGACAATTTTCAAAAGAAGACATCCATGCAGCCAACAAGTATATGCAAAAAAGCTTAATATCACTGATCATTAGAGAAACGCAAATCAAAACCACAAAGAGATACCATATCACACCAGTCAGAATGGCTATTAGTAAAAAGTCGAAAAACAACAGGTGCTGGTGAGATTGTGAAGAAAAGGGAATGGTTTTACACTGTTGGTGGGAGTGTAAATTAGTTGAACCATTGTGGAAGACAGTGTGGTGATTCCTCAAAGACCTAAAATCAGAAATACCATTCAACCCAGCAATCCCATTACTGGGCATATACCCAAAGGAATATAAATTTTTCTACCATAAAAAACACATGCACGCATATGTTAATTGCAGCATTATTCACAATAGCAAAGACATGGAATCAACCTAAATGTTCATCAATGGTAGACTAGGTGAATAAAATGTGGTATATATACATCATGGCATACTATGCACCCATTAAAATGAATGAGATCATGTCCTTTGCAGAAACATGGATGGAGCTGTAGGCCATTATCTCAGCAAACTGACATAGGAAGAGAAAACAAAATAGCACTTGTTCTCTCTTTTATACACGGGAGCTAAATGATCAGAACACATGGACAAACAGAGGGGAACAACACACGCTGGGCCTTGTTGGAGGGTGGAGGGTGGGTGGAGGGAGAGGATCAGGAAAAATAACTAATGGGTACTAGGCTTAATACTTGGATAATGAAATAGTCTCTACAACAAATCCCCACGACACAAGTTTACCTATGTAACAAAGCTGCACATGTATCCCTGAACCTAAAATAAAAGCTAATTAAAAGGATATAGCAATAAATAAATTTCAACAAATAAAAGCAACAGTAAGTTTCAACAAATAAAAAATAAACCTTAGAGATGATTGAATTCAAACTTTTATTCAGGAACAACAGATAAAGAAAGTTTAAAAGTACATATTTATTATACTATGAATAATTTGTATCTAAGAATTTATTCAGTGCCATATCTCTAGCCCATCTTTAGGTATACTGCTTGTACAAAGAGGTCACTGATTGAGTGGTTGTTGAATTAAATCCTTTGTGAAACAACTATGTATTATCTACTGTGTGCCTAGTACTATTACAAAATCTGGAGATCATCCAATAAGCCAAGCAGACAAATTGCATGCCTCATGGAATTTATATCTTAAGAAGGAAGATAAGAAAATAAATGACTATAAATTCATGCAAGATTCTAGGAAGGGCTTGGAGAAAATTAAAGCAGGATAAGGGAAGGAAAGCATGTTCTTGTGGGTAGACATTATTTTACATTAAGTGGTCAAAAAAAGCCTAACTGATAAGGTTTCATTAGATTAATGAAATGAATGAAGTGATGGAGGCAACAGAGAAAACATCTGGAGTAAGGATGACCCAGGCAGAGGAAACTGCGAAAACTGAGGCTGGAGTGTGTTTGGCACGTTCAAGGGCCAGCAAGATAGCTACTGTGAATGGAGCCAAGTGAATGAGAAAGGCAAGAGTTAAAGATGAGTTCACAGATTTACTCAGGCCCAGATCATGAAGAACATGGTGGGCTGCTGGAAAAACTTTGGGTTTTGAATTAATTCTTTAAGGTCCTAGAAGTAACTAATGGAATAACTGCAAATCAGCACTCTTGATTTTCTCTGAGCAATTATTATTTAAAATAACCAGCAGGCTTTATCCAAGAAGATACAAATTATGTCGCCTACTATGTTATTCATTTTGCCCTAGATACTAGAAGCCTGGGAACAAAATTAATGTTTAATAACAATAATTGGCTTATTTATATTGGTTAACATAAGTATTGCTGATTCCTTCACATGGGTTTGATTTTTCTATGGTTTTAACAGACAGATACTTTCTATTATTTGAGTCACTTGATTTATTTTGGAAAAGTCAATCCTTCAAGAGAAATAACACTAGCAAACAAAGGAAACAAACGTCAGGAATTGTCTTTAAGGTAACATTTCACTTGTGTGATGTTAAAAGTTTCCTATCAATGTGTCTATTAAAGTGGATGTCACATCACAGTTAAATGGAGATGTTTTTTACAACATCGTGATTTACAGAGCATCTGCTGATGCTAGAGGAATTCAGGCATGATAAGTACCTTTGCTAGGTTGATGGCAGGACAACTCGACCAATGTCGCAACCACTTCCTTAAATGACCCAGACACAGGAAGAGGATGAGTAGCAAAAAAACTCCATTTTATTGAAATTGAAATCAGATTTTAGAAAAGTAGGCTTAGGTTAAATAATCTTTTTCTTCCCCCTACTAAAGCCTAAAGATTTTGCCATAATTGTAAAGTTGGTGCCAAGAACAAGACTTACTTTTGCACTTATCACTGCTATCATCTTATATTTTGTAAGTTTCTGCTGGAATATTAATATGCCATTCTTCTTTTTCAGTGGCCAAATGAATAAAAGCTGTTTTGTAAGGAAAAAAATCAAAGAAAGAAAGAATAATGTGATGAAAATAACATTTTACAAATATTTGTTCCTTGAATAATTTTGGAAATGTTGCTTATAAAGACTATGCTCACGTTTCAGCTCCTCTCTCTTCTCTCAGAAATGAAGCATTTTTACTACCCATTTCTTTCCTAGGCCCCTACCAGTCCTTTCCTGGGAAGAATTACAGATTTAGGCTTGCCCCACAAAATGACTTAATTTCTAATCTTCCTTTTGCTACACCAAGAATTGCTTCAAAGAAGCATAAGTGAATCTCCTGGGTGTAACATTAACATTTTGGGCTCTGTTAAAATGTTTAAAAAATTAATACAACATAAAAAATCGTAATGCAAATTTTGATCTTCTGGGAAGAAAGACAAAGAACAATGCAAAAATGATGTCTACATTTAAAGTCAACAGAGTATACATGTTTTCCTAGAGGCTCTATAGTTTTCATGGCCAGTTTAGTAATCACGCAAAATACTTAGTTAGAAGGAAGGATTATTACATCATCACAAGCATGTTAATAATACAAACAGCAAATTACAGCAATCTCTGTAATTATACATACAATCCCTATTAAAAATTTACATGCCTTCGTCTGATTATGCTCAGGATAGAAACTAGTTTCATACTACCAAAGGAAAAATGCATTTCAAGCTAAAATTAGTCTAACCAAATTAAATAGAAATATTTAGAATATCCCATGACCTACAAGCTATGTTTCATATTAAACATGCTTCACCATTTAGGTACACAATAAGAGAAATGATTCAGCTGCTAGGAGAGGAGCAGATGGTGAAAGATACCTGCTGACCAAACAGGAGCAGCAGGGTGGAATCAGGGTGGGTCAGCTCATCTGGAATGGATGCTTGCAATTGTCATTACACACATCAATTGTTTCTGAGACTACTGTATGTCATGCAGTGCCCAGGGGCCGTATGGCTTTCCTTGAAACATTTAACATAAAACTGCTGAAATATAATTTTGGCCTCACATTCTGAAAAGAGTTGCTAAGTCCTCACAATAAGAAATTAATGTTGCCAGCATTATATTATTTTAATTAAGCATCCTTCTCTTCTGTAAAGATACAAGAGCCTTGTTTGATATATTTCCAATTTGTCTGCTAATTTACAAAACCAAAATGATACTGTATTATTGTTATAAAGTTAATCAAGACTTAAATGGGACAGTTATATTACCATCAAAGATTTTTTATTTTTTTCTTACTATAATGTATGTGTTCAATGAGCTGATTATGCAGTGTGACAATGATTTCACTAATTACAAAGTTATTACTGTATCTCTATTGGGAAGAAATTCCAGCTTCCTAAGTTGCAGATTTAAATATGGAAATCTAATTCCCAGGGAAAATTTGCAAACAAAAAATATATTAAAAAACCCATTAAATATTAGTTTTGATTATATATTTATATCAATACACCATTTTGTTTCCAGTCTTTTTGTCACATAATGTAAATTTTATTTTGAAAATATAATTATTTCAAGTGATTTATAGAATTATGACTGTAAAGAAGAGACACCTATAAAATGTAACAATTGGCATTGAAATGCTCTAGCTAAAAATATATAAAACATCTAAGAGATAGCATGGAAATGTGTTGTGTCTCTATTTCAACAAAAATATATATTTTAAGTTTCTGTTAAAACAAAAGAAGTTGACAGTTTTCATATTTTAGTTTTCGAATTTTACTTTCCACATATTTCAGATTTTAGAAATTGATAAAATCTATTAATGGAGATTTTAATAGATAAAAAAAGTGAAACATAAGTAAAATAGAAAGGGAATGGGAAATAACCCATATTCATTTACAGAAAAATCCATACCAATTTAGTTTTTGTTTCATGTTTAACATTTGTTATTTTTCATTCTCCTCTTGTCACTAAACTTAGAACGTAACTCCCAAAAGTACAGGGGTTTTCTCGGTTTTATTTATAGGCTGGTATTTAGAGGACACACAATAAATATTTTTTGAATATTGGGTTTTTTTTTATTATACTTTAAGTTCTAGAGTACATTTGCATAACGTGCAGGTTTGTTACATATGTATACTTCTGCCATGTTGGTGTGCTGCACCCATCAACTCGTCAGCACCCATCAATTCGTCATTTATATCAGGTATAACTCCCCA
>NW_012123376.1:4382279-4463289 GCF_000951035.1 Colobus angolensis palliatus | reverse complement strand
GTTGGAGCTTCCCAGCGGCTTTGTTTACCTACTTAAGCCTCAGCAATGGCGGGCGCCCCTCCCGCAGCCTCACTGCTGCCTTGCGGTTAGAACTCCGCAGACTGCTGTGTTAGCAAGGAGGGAGGCTCCGTGGGCATGGGACCCTCCCGGCCAGGTGTGGGATATATTCTCCTGGTGTGCCGGTGTGTTTACAGCGCGTTATTGGGGTGGGAATTACCCGATTTTCCAGGTGTTGTGTGTCTCAGTTCCCCTGGCTAGGAAAAGGGATTCCCTTCCCCCTTGCACTTCCCAGGTGAGGCAATGCCTCGCCCTGCTTCAGCTCTCACTGGTCAGGCTGCAGCAGCTGACCAGCACAATTGTCCAGCACTCCCGAGTGAGATGACCCCAGTACCTCAGTTGAAAATGCAGAAATCACCAGTCTTCTGTGTCACTCACGCTGGGAGTTGGAGACTGAAGCTGTTCCTATTCGGCCATCTTGCTCCGCCCCCCTAGGTTTTTTTTTTCTTAAGATGGGGTCTCATTATGTTTTCCCGGCTGGAGGACAGTACAACCTTGAACTCCTGGTCTCAAAGGATCCTCCTTGCTCAGTCTCCTGAGTAACTGAGACTACATAATCTAAGGTTATTGTCAACATTTCTGTATTTTCATATACATGTCCCCAGTTTAAAACAAATTGTTTTAATTTGTTGTCTATTATTTTAAAACACCAATTTATTAGTAAACAAAAAAGTAATACTCAAAATTAAAAATATAATTAATTTACCAATTATTATTTTTTGTTAACATATTACTAAATATGCTATCATGAATTGTTGGATGGTGAAATATACAAAACATAAAACTGTGCACTAGGTTTGTTTGTAGTGTTAGTCTGAACCTATTGCTTTGGAAAGTAATTAATTCTATAGTACACAAACAATTTCTGGCTATGTATTGTTACACAACCATTTTCTGGCTGGTTTCCCAATTCTCCCAGAAATGGTCTCCATTTGATTTACTGCAGAGCCTACCTTTAAACAGTGCATCAGCACATCATTTTGTCTTTGCTTAACAAAGGCATAATATTTATCACTTTTTAAAAAATTAGGCATCGATTATTATAGCCCTCTATGGTACTACTCTTGTGGTGTTATAGATAAATCTCAAATTATTAAGTAATTCAAATAACCGATAAATAGTTCTATAAAAAGTGATCGTTTTGGTGAATTATCATCACTAACTTTATGGCTATGTCATATCTTCCTCACCATTATTTATTGTTAATCTACTTTTGTTTCATGGGCTTACATGGTGAGGTAAGACATCGTTTAACAATATCTTATTTCTGTCCATTTATTTTTGCATTTTTATATTGATATTTGTGCATTTGTATGTTATGTTATTTGCACAAATGTAATTAAGTCAGTCTTAATCACCATTAAGGATTATATACCTGGGCTTTAAAAAGTTTGTGTTCTTGTTATTTGTTTTCCAATTCACTTTTAATTTTAGTTTCTTTGTGGCCCTAATAGTAATGTAAGAGTATAAAGCACTCATTGACCATTCAAAAAAAATTGATTAGGTAATAATTTATCTATGTGCAAACCTAGAAATCATAATAAATATTAGAAGAAAATAAAACCCCTGCTACTTGGAAACTAAACAAAAAAGTAGCAGCCTTCTTAGATAAAAAAAAAAAGATATCAATGCCTAAATAAATGAATATTTAAAAAATTAACTGTAATAAATTTTATCTGAATACATCAAATATAAACAAAACAATGCTCAGAGGAAAAAAATCACTATAATTTATTAGAAGCTATAAAAAAACATTTAACACAATTGATTAGGTTCACAAAAGCTTGGATCTTTAACACCTAACCTCCAATTTAAATTATAGATAATGCAATACTTAGGTATAAAAAGTAAAGACCATTGGGTGTTGTGACATTTTGGTAATAATGTTTGAGAATATTTTAAATGCATTTCATTGTCATGCATCTGTCAAATGAATTTCATAGATGACAATATATAATATATATTAGTGTTCTGTGTCACATGAATAGTTGCATACTGCTGAGAGTTTAATACATAGTACATGTACAGGCATTATCACAGCTTTTAGAAAATAATTCAAAATGCTCATAACTTTTAATCTAATAATTCCTACTTATTGAAATTGCATATATAGGCAATTTATCATCAATTTTACTTAAATATTAAAAAATTAAATCCACATATTTCTAAACCTATAATAAAGTCTAGTAGTTATACAAACACTGATTGTAACAAAAGTATCCAATGTGACTATTATTTATGAAATAATGTTGGATGCAGAACTCAGAAAACATTTGTAACAACATTATAATGTAAACTGTCAGTACCTATAATAATTTTATAAAAATATATCAATTTAGACCAAGAGGAAAGTGCTATAGGAGAATGATCATGAAAATAAAAGGGTGGTTCAGTTTTAATTTTTAAGCTTTTCCATTTTTTTTTTTTTTTTTTTGCTTCTTGGAATGCTCTTTTTTTAAATTATTATTATTATACTTTAAGTTCTAGGGTACATGTGCTTTTCCATGTTATTATAGTACTGTTTTGTATGAATATGAATACAATGCTTTAAAAAAAGGTCCTGTAATTAGGATTTTCCAGAGAAACAGAATCAGAAGCAGAATAGGATGTTTATATATACATATAGGCCGAGATTTATAAGAAGAAATTGGCTCACATGATTATGGAATCCAGCAAGTCCAAAATCTGCAGGGTGGGCCAGCAAGCTGGAGACCCAGAAGAACCAATGTTCCGGGTAAGCCCAAAGGCTGTTCAGCAAAAGCCTAAATTGCAGATGAAGTCCAAATGCTATCTGCTCGAGAATTTTCTCTTGCTGGCGGAAAGCCTGTCATTTTTGTTCTATTTAGGCCTTCAACTGCTGGACAAGGACCACAACACAATGGAGAGAAATCTGTTTTACTCGAAGTCCACTGATTTAAAGTTTAATCTCATTCAAAATGAAGCAGCTACGTTGTCTGGCGCCAAGAAAATTTAGGCGACAGATACACATGAGGAGTTGAAAAGCAGAGGTTTAATAGGCAGAAGAAAGAGGAAGGAGAACAACTCTCTCTCTAGTGAGAGAGAGGGGCTTCTGGTAGGGAAGGATGGGCCTCCTGTGGAGTTTGCCAGATTTTATAGGCAGGTTTGAGGAGGCAGTGTCTGATTTTGGTAGGGCTCACAGATTGTTTTGATCAGGTGTGACATTTACATAGCCCACATGGAGGGCTGGCCACCCCATCCAATCTTATTATGCAAATGGGCTCTCCACTTGACTGGCACCATCTTGTCTGCTCCTTACTGTACATATGGCTGGCAAGAAGAAAAGATGGGGACGCCATTTTGAACATGCCTAGTCCCTGGTAGTATTCCTCTGCTGGCATCTCTATCTGTGGCTAGATTTTAGAGGCTGCTCTTTGTTAGAAAGGAAAATGATTTGGGGCTGCTTTTCCTTAAAAGGAAAACATTACCAAGGACTTCCATACCCTCACTATCTGTCTGAGTCATTTCTTTTTAATTCCTATATCAAAAATACTCTCATAGAAACACCAAGAATAATTTTTGACCAAATATATGGGAAACCCATGGCCTAAACAAGTTGACATATGAAATTAATCATCACAGATACTATCTTATCTCGAAGAGAAAACATTTCTCCATCACTTGAATAACAAAACTTACCTAGAGTGGACACTCTGTGGAAGGTCAGGGTTGAGAAGGGAAACAGAACTATAAGAGTGTGTCAAGCAGAGATCACAGGATGGCAAGCAATGATATGGAAAATAGGAATTTTTAGATATAGCTTGAAAATTATAACACTAGTATAAACATTTGTCAAAATCCTAGACTATGTTGAAATATAAAGTAGGTTTTTATAGAGGAAGAGGATAGATGGTCAGAAGCACGTGTCGGGGTTGTCATAGCATGGCACACTGCTTTGAAGAGTAGAAATTCAGGGAGAATGTAGTCACCGGGGAACCAGAGACAGCAATGGCTCCAAGGAAATTTAGGGCAGATCCAAGAGCAAATTGTCACTACTGATGTCATGAGCTACTCACCTGAACCTTGCTTCTTTAAGAAAGAATTGGCTCAAGAATGTGAGGTGTGACTTCATCAATATGTGATAGTTATGTGATATATTTTGAAAAGTCAGCAGATGTTGAATTGAATGACTATCATACAATAAGTGATGATTCTCCTGGCCCATTGATGTACAGAAGTTTCTGTATTATGCCTTTGAAAAATGAAGGAAGTAACTGAGTCATAAATCAATGAGGTGGTGATCCACCCAATTTTTGATCTTTGAACTGTGGTTAAATTCAGTAAGTTGTTTTAGTCTGTTCTCTTGCTGCTATGAAGAAAAACCCAAGGCTGGGTAACTTAAAACTTATTTTGACCTCTGCAACAATTTTCTTCCTTTTACCCACTTCTTACCACTAATTTTTTTCTTTAGAAATTTGGTTCCCCACAGTTACTCAGCTAGAGATTGTCACAAGTGCCATTTTCTTTCTGTTTTTGTCATTCTCATAGACAACATTGATACTGTGCTATTTTCTCAAAGATGTTATTTTAATGGACATTACACTGGTGAATTTGGCAGCAACAACACAAACAGCAGAGTTGGGAGAAATGTGGCTGTTTGTATTGAATCTTTTGGCAGAGATACAGGCCTTAGATTTATTATCCCCCACTGCCTCATCTGACTTGTTTTTATTGTTTTTACAACACAGGAAGATGCTTTTGGTGTCCATAGGCCAAACTTTAACTTGCCATAACCCCTATCCCAAAGGCCTCTATGCTTGGGTTTATCCTGATCCTTGATGCTACTGCACATACTTTAATAAAATCATAATAAAATGGATCTTAAAATATAATTCACACAATGCAAATGTTTCCCTTTTCTTGTTCCTGCTTCAATCTGTGCTTTAGGAATGTTTTCAGTGCCAAATCTGGTGCCTTTGGAGTGGGTCCCCAAAGATTTCTGAACTTTCTATTCTAGCTCTTTGAATAAATGAGATGGTTAGAATTGGCAGGATTTAGTCCTCATCTTCGAAGCCTCAGGGAATGAGACTACTAGTCTTTTCCTAGTGTTAGCTTTGAAGTTCTTGTTTATTTTTTGTTTAAATAGTGAAGGTTTGCAATCAGAAGATGTATGTTTGATGCCTTATACTACAATTTTCTCAATATATAATTAGAAAAATGATCTTGATTTTTAAAATATCTTTTTTCTCACATATAAGGAGAAAATATTTCTTGTTTGGTTGTTGTGATGACTAAATAGCATAATAGAGGTTGAAATGCTTTGAAAACTACAAAGAAGACCAGTTTAACAGCATGTGAAGTGCTACCAATATAAATTCCATTATAATTTATAGATAATTGGAACACATATAAAAATAAGCTTAGTTTTCTCCAACGGAGTAGTCTTTAAATAATAGACTTAAAATTAATTAGCTTAACACTCACCTAGTTTCTCTTTATATGTTTGTTATAATTTCTTAAAAATCTGAAGGAAACATAGTCATTAAAAAAGCTCTGGTTCATTTCTGCTATTTCAAAGGGTTTTGTGGGAAACATTCTATATATTTGAGAAGAATGAACCATAGTCACACATGGGTGATTGTACCTCCTAACCCAGAAGAACTGTTCAATAAGCTAGATTTATGTCTACAGCATATTTCCATACAGGGAGAGGAAAAACCTTTGATTTATTTGTATGTTATTTTTGTGTATATTGAAAGAAAAAACATGGCAAATCATAAAACACTTATTGATAAGTAATTTATCATTCTGAGGGAGAGTCAGAAATATGTGGCCAGTAATTTTGATATTTGATATGCATTTATTTATCAGTTTAGCAGCTATTCCATGTTAATTCCAAAATGAAATTGAAGTGACTTATCAGCTTCCAAAAATATCTCATATTGCTGGAATATATGCATAACATTTTTATATATTATCTCATTTATTGCAATTTAGTCACTGTGCATTGAATTTTCAAGATAATAAAATAAAGATTCAGTGACTCACTTCATCAAACACTATAGAATTGGTTAATAAAGAAGTAGGAAAGGAAAGTCAGGTCTCTTGATGCGAAGTGTGTCATTCATCACATAACATCACACACAGATACTTCAGAGACAAGAATTAGCATGTTATCCTTTCAGTATTTGTATTGTTGATTTAGTCAGCAGTAAATTTGAAATGAAAGATGCAAAGCTCAATCTCTGAGAAGTATGATTTTAAAGAAAAAAAATCTTTGTTATGAAGTATCTTAATGATTAGTGGAAATCAAAATTAAGCTTTCAGAGATAGAAAATTAAAATTAGGAGCCATAGAGTCATATCTGAAAGTATCAAAGACTAAGTCAACTCTTGCTCTCAAAGCCTCTAATCCAATATGGTCTGCAACAAAGCATCATGAAAGCAGGAAATGCTATGTTTTATTCTATCTCATCTCTCTAAGAGCTGAACATATTTCTTTATATCTAGTAGAAGACAGATGTATTAGGGTTCTGCAGAGAAAAAAGCACCAATAAGAGATAGACAGATGATAGGTATGTTACAGGGATTGGCCCACCCCATTATGGTGGCCAAGGTGTCCCATCATCTACCATCCACAAGCTGGAGAACCAGACAAGCTGGTTGCATGATTTCCCCTGAATCTGAATGCCCCAAAATAGGAGTGCTAATATTGGAGACAATAGAAGATAGATGTCCCAGCTGAAATAGAGAGAGAGTAAATTCAGCCTTACCCTGCCTTTTTGCTCTATTTAGACCCACAGTGGATTAGAAGATACCTGTCAACATTAGTCAAGGCAGATCTTCTTTACTTAGCCTACTGAATCCAATGCTAATCTCTTCCAGAAACATCCTCACAGATGCACCCAGAAATAATATTTTGTCAGATATCTGGGAATCCCTTAGCCTAGTCTAGTTGACACATAAAAGTGGCCATCATACAGATCAATGCATTTCTGAAACTGAATTCAAACACATTCAAATTTCAGTGACCCAGCCCTATTCTTGACTCAAAATTAACTTTTCTGAAGCATTCAGAAGTATAAAAATGCTTCAGAAATCATGTTAAAATACTACATATGCAAATATCTCCATGATATATGAAGCCTTAAATTTTGGAATTTATCATAATATTAAAGCCAATCACAAGAAAACAGATTTTTTTTATTCTGAAAAACAAGCAAACAAAAGACATTGAACTCCAAGACAAATTGTTATGGAGCTAAATAAAATGTAAAAGGTTACTTACATTTATAAATGTAAGTACTCTAAATCTCAGCAATTACAATTCACAAGTCTTAAAAATATTAAACCTTTAGTGCAAAATAAATAAGTAATGCTATAGTGTATCTTAGAAAATTTTAAGAATGCAGTAGATTGCAATAAATATCTCTTTGGCTTCTTTCACTTCAGCACTAAGCTAGATGTTAAGGAAAATGTATAATTTTAGAATTTGTATAAGGTCAATAAGAAGAAATTATAAAAACAGAGAATGCATCATTGTTAGTACAAAACCAAAACTAACTTCAAGGGATTATACAGAGAAGAGTCAATTGCCTTTGAGAGATGTGGATTTGGGAAAAGTCATCCAGGAAGAGAAGACATTGAGCTAGATTCTGCTGGACAAATATGGCAGTGCCTGACAGTCATGCAGAAGGAAATTTCCAAAGGGAAACATTATATGATAAGGTAAAGAGTTTGAAAATGCAGCTATATTTAAGCTGCTCTATACTGCAGGGTCTATATTTTGTATGAGACATAGAAGAGTTTAAAAAAAAAACAATTTTTCCGTGGTATATTAAGGGCCTTGGATTTTATTCCAAGGTATTAGGGAATTTATAGTGACATTTTAACAATAAAAATTATATTATTAGATTAGCATTTCAGAAAGAAAACTGGCAGAAGCAGGATTTTTTTTTTTACCAAATATGGTAAAGCTGTCAGAGTCTCTGACAATATGGGTCACTTTAACTGAATAGAGTTTTGCCCATTCCATGCATTGGACTTTATGTAATCAGGAATCAAACATATTGTATTAAACCACTAAAATTTGGGAATGTATCTCTTACAATAGCTAGCACTACTTTGCTATGTAAAGACATTGGTACCCTGAAGTTGGGTGGGACTGCAACAGAGATCTGAATACACAACATTGTTTGGATTACTAAAAAAAGAAAAACTTGTGTAAGAATTATTTAGCTTGTGAACAATATAAAGGAATGATAGAGTTCAGATTTGTGCAGCTTTGCTGGATTAGAAAACAAAAAGCAGTCTTTGAGAATCCAAATGATAAAAAAATACAATTAAGTAAGATTTTTAAGAGAAAAAGAACCTGGCCGAAAAGTTCTGATTAAGGATTTAGCCTTTCCAATCAAGTCTATTATTTCAGATAGCCTAAGGCTACCACCATTAAGCTGAGACAGAGGCATGGGAGTAAGGAAACAAATAATCAGGTTGGAGAATTATGTCTGGGAAATAACTCTGGTTGTGTTTTCTGGGATTTGAAACTTGCTGGAAGTAGATAGATTAGAACCTAGTAAGTACTTGAAAAACGTGTATTAGCAATGAAACTATAAACTCACACTAATACATTTTGACTCTTTGATCTCCAACTTTCACTGGCAATAAGCTATCTAAAAATAATGGCTAAAACACTGTACAGTTCTCAGAGGAATGCCTCTCAACATGCATTTCAGTCATGGCCACAGTGGGTAATAGACATGAAATAACATACTGACTTGAGAAAAAACAATAGATAAAAGAATTCTTCCCACAAAGTATAATCAGTATGTAATCAAAGACTTCCCCTGTCTTCAGGGTAGGGGATTTAGTGATACCCACCAAAAATAATTTCAAAATTATTGAGCACCATGACTTTAGTATCTCCCATTTTAGTCTTTCCAAATGAGGTGTGTGCATGTGTGTGCGTGCGTGCGTGCATGTGTGTGTGTGTTGAGTGGTGGCAAGTACAAAGATTCTTCATTTTTAGTTCCTGAAATTATTGACATCACACACCAAAAACCGAATTAAACACTGTGCATCATCTAGATATTGTGGACTTTGAGCTAGGTGCTGTGATTACAAGGCACTTTGAGCCATCTCTCTTAAAGAGGAAGTTGAATGTGTTCCATGTGTGGAAAGAGGAGAAAATTAATATTTGGTTTTTAGCGTGGAGGGTGGGTTATGTTGTTCATTAAAGCATTTGCATCATGGTACGCAGCTATACAGTATGTTCTTACCTTTCTCATAGCCATGTGTGAACAAATCCCATACCAATGGATTGTAGGAAAAGAGAAGTTATGCAATTTCCATTTTCTTTCTCTGTCCACTAACTGGACAGATAAATAACTGCAGATATTCCAGTAGAGGATCCTGATACCAAAAGGGATTGCAGAGCCACAGGTTGAAAACAGCAGAGACTCCATGGTTCCCTCAATGATTGCACAAAACAATAACACCATCATCCCTGTGATGGTTAGTATTAAGTGTCGAACTTGATTGGATTGAAGGATGCGAAGTATTGTTTCTGGGTGTGTCTGTGAAGATATTGCTACAGGAGATTAATATTTCAGTCACTGGACTGGGAAAGGGAGACCCACACTTGATTTGGGTGGCACCATCCCATTGACTGCCAGGGAGGCTAGAAAAAGAAGGCAGAAGAAGGTTTAATGAGCAGACTTGCTGAGTCTTCCAGGCTTCATATTTCTCCTATCCTGAATGCTCCCTGTCCCTCAAACGTCAGACTCCCAGTTCTTTGGCTTTTGGACTCCTGGACTTACACTAGTGCTTTGCCTGGTGGTCTCAAGCCTTTGGCCACAGACCGAAGGCTGCACTGTCAGCTGCCCTACTTTGGAGGTTTTGGACTTGGATTGATCCACTACTGGCTTCCTTGCTCCTCAGCTTGCATAGCCTATCGTGGGACTTTACCATGTGGTTGTGTAAGTCAATGCTCCTTAATAAACTCCCTTTCATATATACATCGATCCTATTAGTTATGTCCCTCTGGAGAACCCTGACTAATACAATGCTCCATTCCCACCCACCTGACCAGAGAACTAAATTTTATTGCATAAAGCCATCAAGATTTTCTGTGTTAAAGCGGCTAGCCTAGCACTGAAGATAGCTTGAAGAACTACCAAATTGAAGTCATAGAAACCACTAGATGTCTCTTAAAATAATCCAGTCAAGAGATAATGAAGGCTTATGTTAGATAACAGTAGTAGGTGGGAATGTAAATCTTATGGTAGATTTGAAATACATTTATAAGTACATAATATGATATTAGAAGATAAGAAAGAATATTCATAAAACCACAGTTCTGAATTGTATAAACGCTGTTAACTAATATAACGAAGGAAGAGCAGGCATTGTGAAGAATTGTGAAGAAAATGTTTTATTTTATATTTGAAGTGTCTGTGGAACATTCGTTAGGTGGGTATATGTGAATTTTGAACACAGAAAGAAAAGCAAGGAAAGAAAACATAGAATTGGCAATAATGGGCATGTAAGTAAATGGTAGTAAAATAATGCAAATACCTCTTTGAAATTTCCAAAGGGTGGTGGGTAGGATAAAAGGCTAAGTACAGGATGGATGACATTTAGAGGAAACAAAGATAAAAGATACAGCCTAGAAAACTCTCAGTGAAGGGACAGGGAAAAGCTGGATGAGAACCAGAATGTAGTACATTAAATACATTTTCATGAATATGAAAATATTCTATATCATAAATGGTATGAAATAAGGATTGAATGGTGGCCACCAGATTTCCCAATTAGTAAGGAAACTCATTAATTTAGCAAAACATTTTTATTTGAATAGGGAAAGCAAAACATTGATCTCTAAGTCTAGGGAAAGAGTAAATTATGTTTTCAGAAGTAAGAATGAAAATGGAAAAAAAAGACAATGATATTCTATTTTTATTTTTATTTATTTATATTTTTTGAGACAGGGTTTTACTCTTTAGCCAAGGCTGGAGTGCAGTAATGGAATCACAGCTCACTGCAACACTGCAACCTCCACCTCCCAGACTCAAACCTTCTTCCCACTTCAGCCTCCCAATTACCTGAGACTATAGGCATGTGCCACCGTGTGTGCTCAGCCAATTTTTTCATTTGTTTTGTAAAGAAGAGTGTCACTACGTTGCCCAGGTTGTTCTCGATCTCCTGGGCTCAAGAAATCCACCTGTTCTGGCCTTCCAAAGTGCTAGAATTACAGCCTCAAGCCACTGCATCCCACCAAGACAATGATGTCCTAGTAGATGCTGTGTTATTACACCAGAATCCCATTTTCCTGGACTCTGTACCCATCTCCCAGCTGCTGTCCATTGTGACTGTTAATAGTACAAAAGTGTTTCCATTCTCCGGAGAATTGCTCTCAGCTATTGAAAGCTAGAAATACTTTCCTTCCTCCACTTCCAGAACAGGCCCATAGATAATTTCTGCTTATATCAGGTGGAAAAGGCAGTCTCCTTTGCTTAAACAGGAACAATTTTGTGATGCTTTTTATATGTTTCCTCACATGAATCAGACTAAGGATGGACTTTACTTGACTTGGCATTTTTGTTTAGCTCTCTCCTGCCACACCAATTTGATTCATTCATTTTGTTACAAGTTTTTGTTTTGTTTTGTTTTTAATAGGGATCACTCCTTCAGTAAATCACATGCATGTAATCCCTGTCACAAGCTCAGGTGTTAGTTATCCAAGCTTCAGATAATTGGTGCTAGGAGGAGTCACGAGAAAAGGATTTCATGTTGGATAACTCAATGCCCAGATCATAATGACACCATCACTTGTGGTAGGTAAACTACTGATAGTCCCTAGTAGACAGTAGATATGCAATTGTTAAAACATTTATCTTTGGTCAACTAGGAAGAAATAAAGATACAAGACAAAGCTGTCAAATAAAATATGAGACACACAACTAAATTCAAATTTCAGGTAAATAATCATTTTTCCTAGTATAAATACATCTTATGTACAAGTATGTCCCATAAGTATATCCTAATATATAATATACATCTCTTATATGTGTTCCCCACAAATACGTATACTTATGTATACATATGTCTAATAAATGTATATTTTATTTCATGCATGATATATACTTACATATGGGCCTTATTTATACTAAACATTTATTCATTATTTACTTAAAATTCAAATTTAGTTGAGTGTCTTTTATTTTTATTTGTTAATCTGGCGGTCCTATTAGAAGAGGTTCATACAATATAACTGGCATTTGAATTGTATGTGATAAATGGTAATAAAAAGGAGTATAAAATCAGTGGATCTTTTGGAGCACCAATTGAGATATTAAGAGAGATAGTAACAGATTCAGAGTAATCATTCTAACTTTAAAGTAGAATTTGAGAGTCACAGGGCCTCTTTGGAAACATTTACAAAGATCCTCAATTCTGTACAGTTTCCTTAGGCAGTGCAGAGCTAATCCCCTGCAATGGGAGTGGTGAGACCATTTCTACTACAGTGGAGACATTTCTTTCACTAAGAGTGGGGAGAATGCTTCCACTAGCAATAAAGATTCTGATCCATTTAGAGGTTCAATGTCCCTGGCTTCATCTAGATTTGTCCACACATCCCTGTTCCAACTTTCAGCACCTAATTCCTTCCCAATCACTGCTCTTACTTTAAGTGAGACACTCTTGGCGGGAACTCAAATTGTTGTAAGTGAGCCAGTAGAAGGATGAGATTCTGCATTTAACTTTCAATGGTCTGAGGACTGCAGCTCTGGGAGATAAACTCCTCCTTGAGAACACACATAGAAACTTTCAGGTCATGTTTGCTGAACTTTATTTGGGAAATTTGAATCTCTGAGATCATCTTATCCTTGCCCCACTTTGTCCAGTGATATGAGAATCAATTAAGCAATCTTATTATATTCATTAGTTTGACACAAATACACAGTCACCCAGATTCTTCTTTGTTGTAAGTGGTTGATATTTTGTATACCTCCATCGCTAGAACATGCCATGGACTTTCAGCATTCTCTTTAATACTGGAAAGACAGTCACTATTGTCTTTAAATCTAATTAGATTAGAAAGCCAATTCCAGAAACCCTATTACTAAATCAGAAAATTCATCTTGAAAAATATTCTGCTTCTATCATTTATTTTTATGGAGGAGTAATAAATCTAAAAAGTTTTTAAAATTTAAAAATATGTTTGAATTGAACCATTCCCAGTGCCAAAATCTGCATTTGTCAGAACTCTCCAGAGAAACAGAACCAATATAATGTGAGATTTATTACAAATAATAGGAATTGACTAATATGATTATTGAGGTCAAAAAGACCCAAGATCTGCAGTTGGCAACCTGGAGACCCAGGAGAGCCAGTAGTATAGTTCAAGTCAAAAGTCTGGCAGGCTTCAGTTCCAGAAATGTGTGAAGTTTCAGTTAAAGTCCTATGACCAAACCAATATCTCAGCTTAAAAACAGTTAAACCAGGCACATTCACTCTCTCTCTCTCTTTCACCCTCTGTTTCTTTCTCTCTCTCTCTGGAGCTGAGAGCTTTGAGTTACAACATGTTGAGCTGGAGTATATCTAGATATGTAGATAGATAAAAGATGATGATAGATAGATAGATAGATAGATAGATAGATAGATAGATAGACAGACAGATAGATAATAGACAGATAGATACATAGACAGACAATGACTAGGCAGACTTCTACTACCATGGTGGAATAATTGGTATATTTTATCCTCCCATCATGAGCAGCTATTACACTGGCAACTATTTTTAGTACTGGTCCACAGAAGAGAAGAGACCGTTATCCATAAGCAAAGGAAATTCCATAAGGTGAATACATGATGGATCCACCTTTCATCCTGGAACACTTTCTGGACCATGACACAAAGTGTATCCCATTTACAACATGCTGCTATGTTGATCTGGGAAAGAAGAGATTGGAGTTAGGCCGTCTGAAAGGAATCTGAATTTCTATCTTGGAACAAGTTTCAGATCACAGAGCAGATTGTTAGAGTACAATTAGAGTACATATGCCATGCTGACTTGAGGAGGAAGAGATGAAAGTTTGGGGCTTCTGAAGCGACTGGAATTCATGAGTCAAGGTGTCTGAGAGGAAGGAGCTTCCCAGGGTAAGAAAGCCTACAAATCTGGTGGATGAAGGAGGCCATCTACAGGTCTTTGGCTAAAGGCTAGACTATGAATATATAGAGTGATAATTCCTGAGGCTTTGCAAAAAGATTCTTCAGAAATAAAAGCTCAAAAGAGCTAACAGAGGACATACGTGTTGAGAAAAAGTGTAGATCACGGCCAGCCAGAGTGTACAGAACATGCTGAGTACATCAGGCAATCAACTGAGTCCCTGGAAAGGTTAGACATTAGAAGTAAGGACTCTACTCTAGAGTAGTTATTGCACTCAGAATAAGATCAAAATAGGAATGGACTAAGCCCAGTAAGAGTAAAATTATCCAATAGTTATTTAACTGTCAGAACAAAAATTGATAGCTTTTGAAAGAATTTGGGAGGTTGAGGCAAAAGGATCACTTGAGCTCAAGACTTCAAGACAAGCCTAGGAAATATAGCAAGAACTTGTCTCCACTAACAGAGAAAAGGTAAAATAATTCTGACTTTCTATAAAATCTCATTCACAATGCTCAGCTGTCATAGTTTGCTATAACAAAGTACCACAAACTAAATGACTTAAAAAACACAATATTTTGTATTGAAGTTTTAGAGGCTAGGTCAAAATCAAGATGTCCACAGGATAGGTTCCTTTTAAGGGCTGTGAGCATATCACCAATCCATACGTGGTCTTCTTCCTGAGTGTGTGTCTCTCTCCAAATTTCTCCTTTTTTGTAAAAATACCATACGTGCTGAATAACTTCATTTTTCATTAATTAACTCTGTAAATATTTTTGTCTCCGAATAATGTTACATTCCAAGGCTTTGGGATTTAGGACATCAACATTTAAATTCCTAGAGAACACAGTTCAAACCATATCACCAACATAAAATAAAATATATCTATTGATTCGAGGAAGCATGAAAATGTGGCCTGTAATCAATTGAGCTGGGAGTATTCCATAGAAATAGGCCTCAAGAAAACCCAGATGTGGAAATTACCAAACAATGACTTTAAAACAGTTGTGATAAATAAGTTCAATGTTATTAAAAATGGAGATATTGACCAGGTACAGTGGCTCATGACTATAATCCTAGCATTTTGGGAGGTCAAGGCAGGCAGATCAACTTAGCTCAAGAGTTTGAGACCAGCCTGGGCAACATAATGGGACCTCCTCTCTACAAAAAATACAAAAATTAGTCAGGTGTGTTCATGTGTACCTGTAGACCCAGCTACCTGGGGGGCTGAGGTGGGAGGATCACTTGAGCTCAAGAGGTCGAAGCTGCAGTGAGCTATGATTGCGCCATTGCACTTCAGCCTGGGTAATAGAGTGAGACCCTGTCTCAAGGGGGAATAAAAAAGAAGACATATGTGTAAAAAGAGGAGAATATAATCAAATAAATGAAAACTATTAGAAAGAGGAAAAAAGCAAATTCTAGAAGTCTAAAAATATACAAACACAAATGCACACACACCACACACACACACACATATACACACAGACATACACACATATATATATATATATATATTTTTTTTTTTTTCCAAAGAATGAGCTTAACTGTAGACTGGAGTCAAAAGAAGAAAGTAGTGAAAGTGAAGATAGATGGGAAGACATAGTAAAAAATCTGAATAACGTATTATGAAACAATGTCAACTAGTCTAACAGATTAACTGGGGTCCAAAAAGAAAGGAAATAGATAATGAGTATAAAACATATTTGAACAAATAATGTCCCAAAATTCCCCAAATTTGGTGAGAAATATCCTACTAATTTAAAAAGCTCTGCAAAGCCAAACAGTATACATAAACAGAATGCCACACCTGGGAATATTGTAATCAAACTGATGAAAACAAAAGATAAAAAATACATCAGAAAATCAGCTTAAGAAGACACAGTGTACAAAAGCAAATGACAACTGATAATGCATCTGAAAAAATGGGGTCACAAATACAAAGAAAACATCTTTGAATTGTTGAAAGAAAAATTAAAAAGTACACCCAGAATTCTGCATCCAGGAAAAATATCTTTCAAATGAAATTGCAAAATAAAAATATTGAATAAACAAAAACAGCACCAGCAAGCCCTTTCCATAAAAATGCTAAAGGTTACACTTAAGTAGCTAAAGAAAGATGATGAGAAATCACTTTTAAAAAAGGAACTAATTAGTAGGAAAGAGTGAATCAGAGCACCAGAAATAGTAAACATTTGGGTAAGTAAACAGGCTATTTTTTATCATTAAAAAATTTAAGATAATTTTTAATATAATAACTATTACATTGTAGATTTTATAATTCATGAAAAAGTAAATTATATGACAAACTAGTAAAAAGGACAGGAGGGTATTAAATAGAATTATGCAGGTTTTATGTTTTCACATTGTATGTGAAGTGAAACAATATTAACTTTAAGTAAACTATGATAAAAATACATGTTTAATTCCTATAACAAATACTGAGAAAATGATAGAAAAACGTATAGTTCAAAAGCCAGCCAATAAATAAATTAATATACAGTTATGTATCACTAAACAATTGGGATATGTTTTGAGAAATACGTTGTTAGGTGTTTTTATGATTGTGTGAAAATCACAGTGTATTTACACAAACCTAGATGGTATAGCCTACTACACACCTAGGCTATATGGTATAGTATACTGTTTCTAGGCTACAAACCCGTACAGCATGTTACTGTACTGAATAGTGTAGTCAGTTGTACTAAAATTGTAAGTATTTTTGTATTTAAGCATATAAAATGTTCACTAGAACTATGGTATTATAATATTATGGGACTCTGTCATATATGTAGTTTTTCATTGAGCAAAGCATTATTATGAGGCCTATAACTGTACTAAAAAAAAAAAAAAAATAGTATCCCCAAGAGAGTGTAAAGGAAAGAAGAACACAAATCAGGTGGGAAAACTGAAAATAAATAGTAAGATGGTAGGCTTAAATCAGATTATATCCATGATAATATTAAATGTAAAGGGACTAACCCCCTCAATTATGGACAGAGTATGTTATACCAGATTTTAAACCCATGAAACAACTGTACGCTTTCCACAAAAGACATACAGTAAACATAGATGCATCTAAATCGAACAGTAATAGATGAAAAAAGTCAAAGCCACACCACAATAGTCAAAAACACAGAAAAAGAAGCTAAATAGAACTCTAATCACAGAGTATTTAAAAAGACAAAGAATAATCCCACTACTGGGTATATACCCAAAGGATTATAAATCCTGCTGCTATAAAGACACATGCATACGTATGTTTATTGCGGCACTATTCACAATAGCAAAGACTTGGAACCAACCCAAATGTCCATCCGTGACAGACTGGATTAAGAAAATGTGGCACATATACACCATGGAATATTATGCAGCCATAAAAAAGGATGAGTTTGCGTCGTTTGTAGGGACATGGATGCAGCTGAAAACCATCATTCTTAGCAAACTATCACAAGAACAGAAAACCAAACACCGCATGTTCTCACTCATAGGTGGGAACTGAACAATGAGATCACTTGGACTCGGGAAGGGGAACATCACACATCGGGGCCTATCATGGTGGGGGAGGGGGGAGGGATTGCATTGGGAGTTATACCTGATATAAATGATGAATTGATGGGTGCTGACGAGTTGATGGGTGCAGCACACCAACACGGCACAAGTATACATATGTAACAAACCTGCACGTTACGCACATGTACCCTAGAACTTAAAGTATAATAATAAAAAAAAAGACAAAGAATAATATATTTTAATTATAAAATGATCACTATATTAGGAAGACTTAATAGTTCTAAGTGTGGATGCACAAAGATTCAAAAAGTGAATAAAAATTGGGAGAACTAAAGACAAAAATAGATAGTCACAGAATCATCATTGAAGATGTTAACATCCCTTTCACGGTAACCAATAAAACTAGAAAAGCAAGTTAATGAGTATATAGAAGACTCAAAAAACACCATCAACCAAGGTTACCTAGTTGTTATTTACTAAACACAACACTCAATCTCTACAGGAAAAATTGTTTCCATAGACAAATTGAACATTCACCATAATAGAACATAAAGTGGACCCTAAAATGAGTGTCAATATATTTCAAAAAATACCTAAAATCATAAATGTTATGTTCTCTGATATAATTAAGTTAAAAATTAGTAAGTTAAATACATCTTGAAAATTTTGAAATTAAGCAAGAGCCTTCTAAATGATTTGAGTTAAAGAAAATTACAAAAATATTTTCAACTAAATGATTGCAAAACACCAAGAAGCCATGGACTGTGAATAAATTTTTGCTGAAAAGAAAATTTATAGACTGTGATGATCAATTTCATGTGTAAGCTTGGCTGAGTCGTGAGATGCCCAGATCACATTACTTCTGGATGTGTTTGTGAGGGTGTTTTCAGAAGGGATAAGCATTTTTTCATGTGTCTGTTGGCTGTATGAATGTCTTCTTTTGAGAAATGTCTGTTCATATCCTTTACCCATTTTTTGATGGGGTTGTTTGCTTTTTTCTTGTATATTTGTTTGAGTTCTTTGTAGATTCTGGATATTAGCCCTTTGTCAGATGAGTACACTGCAAAAATTTTCTCCCATTCTGTAGGTTGCCTGTTCACTCTGATGGTAGTTTCTTTTGCTGTGCAGAAGCTCTTTAGTTTAATTAGATCCCATTAATCAAAAGAAGCCCAAATCAAATAGAAGGAAAACAAACAAGAAAAATAAGAGGAAAAATCAATGAAACAGGACTTCCACTCCACTTAGGATGTAGAAAGTCACAACAGAATTTTTCTCCCAATCTGACAATGGGAATAAAGCAGATAGCCTTTTGAAAAAAAATCATAGCTTAAAAAACTCCATTAGAATGTTGAGATAACAAATAATCCTAACGTAATGAAAGGGAAAAATGATGAACATCCTCTAAAAGAGAAGTCAATAGTTGCTGTTTGATGATTGCAAAATAATAGGAAGCCAAAAAGCTGCCATAGACAGAGGTAAGAAGAAAAAAGGTGAACACTAACGGAAAAATTAAAAGCTCAATATAATGTGATATGATGCAAGGTGAATCGGCTTCTATCTGTCAACTTCTCCAGAATGCTTCACTGAGTGTTTTTAAGAGAAATTCAGTCAGGTTAGGAAGACGGACAGAGATTGACATTGTGGTGCAGGCTTGCAGGGCATGCAGAATTCTAAGGTGGAAAAGGAGAATTAAGAGAACCAAACTTCATGAGCACTCTGGGTCTTATTTAAGTAGCCAACAGTTACCGTCTATGTCTGGCGGAGAGACAAGGGATCTGAGAAGAAACTCTCTGAGACATAGCATTGGAGCATCCCTAAATTCTCAATATGAAAAGGAACACTCTATGATCTCACTTTTATGTGGAATTTTTAAGAAATTGAACTCATAGAATTAGAGTAGAATGGTGGTTGGCCAGGGACTTGGAGGTTGGGTGCAGAGAGTGGGGGAGATATTGGTCAAAGAATACAGACTTTTAGCTGTAAAATGAATAAGTTCTAGGGATCTAAAGGATATCATGGTGACTATAGTTAATGATAATGTACCAATTACTTAAAACTTGCTAACAGAATGGATCTAAGCATTCATAACACACACAAAAAAATGGTAATTATGTAAGGTGATGCAGTGGTTAATCCACTTGATTGTAGTAATAATTTCATGATGTATATGCATATAAATTCATCGCACATTGAATTTTGATTTGTCTATTACATCTCAATAAACCTGGAGGGAAAAAAAAAGGAGAACTGAAAGGTAATCAAAAGACATTTTGGGTCTTACATTGGGAGAGGCAGCCCACTAGAAGTGACAGCAACTAGAGTGGCAGAAAGAGGAGAGCTGAGAAGGAACCCCTGATGGGTGAACAACAGGGACTGCTGAAAATTGAAGGCATGAGAACAGAAATAAACCTTTAAGGCACTCAGATCCTTGAAAAGGGAAGACTGGGATACTATCCTCATGTAATTTAGAGCATGTGGTGGCCAGTTGAATCTACCCAAAGAAACAACAAATTCCAGAACCAGTTCAACTAGTGAATGCATTGATTCAACCTTCACACAAGAAGACTGATGGAAGACATACTTCCATCTTTCAAATAAAAATGATCAAACATGTAAAAACGAAGAAAACATGACCCAGCATGAAGAAATAATATTGTCAAAAGCTTTTAATGCATGGGATTATCACACTTTTTTTGTTCTTATTCTATTAATATGGTGTATTCTATTGTTAAGCCAATTTCACATTCCTGAGACAAATTTCACGTGGTCATAGTATATTAATATAATGTTTTTTATATGTTGCTGGTCTCAATTTGCTAACATTTGGAGGATTTTTGTGTCTCTTTGTGAGTGATAATGGTCTGTAGATTTGCTTTTTTGTTGTGATGACTTTGGTTAGCTTTCATATTGAGAGAATTCTGTTAACTTTTGAATGATTTGAGAAGTAGTCCTGTATTTTCTGCAAGAGTTTGTGAATGATTACTTTTGTTTATGCTTCTAATATTTGTTTAATATTTGATGTCATTTAAAGGAAAATCTAGGCTTTTATTTTAGGAAGATTTTTAATTATTAATTCAATTTGTTTAGTTATTATAGGTATATTTAAATTTTCTATTTTATCTTCAGTAACTTTGAGTAATCTGAGTCTTTCTAGTAATTGCATTCCATCCAACTTACTCAAATCGTTGTGAAAAAGTTGTTCCTATTATTCCCTTATAGTGGTTTTCATTTCTGAAGGGTTTGTAGATCCGCATCTCATTATAGATTTTCATAATTTGTGTCTTCACTTCACATACTTCTAGTGCATTTTTTACGTCAGGTTTTGTGTGCCCAAGATGGCCGAATAGGAGAAGCTCCGGCCTCCAGCTCCCGGCGTGAGCGACACAGAAGACAGGTAATTTCTGCATTTTCAACTGAGGTACAGGGTTCATCTCACTGGGGTGTGTCAGACAGTCGGTGCTGGTCAGCGGGTGCAACCAGACCAGTGAGAGCTGAAGCAGGGCAAGGCATCACCTCACCTGGGAAGTGCAAGTGGGAAGGGAATTCCTTTTCCTAGCCAAGGGAAACTGAGACACACAACACCTGGAAAATCGGGTAACTCCTACCCTAATACTGTGCTTTACCAAAGGTCTTAGCAAATGGCACACCAGGAGATTATATCCCACACCTGGCCTGGAGGGTCCCACGCCCAGGGAGCCTTTCTCATTGCTAGCACAGCAGTCTGAGATCTACCTGCAAGGCGGCAGCGAGGCTGAGGGAGGGGCACCCACCATTGCTGAGGCTTAAGTAGGTAAACAAAGCCCCTGCTGGGAAGCTGGAATTGGGTGGAGCCCACTGCAGCTCAAGGAGGCCTTCTTGCCTCTGTAGACTCCACCTCTGGGGACAGGGTATAGCTAAACAAAAAGCAGCAGAAACCTCTGCAGATGTAAATGTCCATGTCTGACAGCTTTGAAAAGAGCAGTGGTTCTCCCAGCACAGAGGTTGAGATCTGAGAATGGACAGACTGCCTGCTCAAGTGGGTCCCTGACCCCTGAGTAACCTAACTGGGAGACATCCCCCACTAGGTGCAGACCAACACATCACACCTCACACAGCTGGGTACACCTCTGAGACAAAGATTCCAGAGCAAGAATCAGACAGCAACATTCACTGTTCAGCAAGATTCTGTCTTCTGCAGCCTCTGCTGCTGATACCCAGGCAAAAAGGGTCTGGAGTGGACCCCAAGCAAACTCCAACAGACCTGCAGCTGAGGGTCCTGACTGGTAGAATGAAAACTAACAAACACAAAGGACATCCACACCAAAACCTCATCAGTACGTCACCATCATCAAAGACCAAAGGCAGATAAAACCACAAAGATGGGGAAAAAGCAGTGCAGAAAAGCTGGAAATTCAAAAAATGAGACCACATCTCCCCCTCCAAAGGAATGCAACTCATCACCAGCAACAGAACAAAGCTGGATGGAGAATGACCTTGACAAGTTGAGAGAAGAAGGCTTCAGTAGATCAAACTTCTCAGAGCTAAAGGAGGAACTATGTACCTAGCGCAAAGAAACTAAAAACCTTGAAAAAAGAATGGATGAATGGATAACTAGACTAATCAATGCAGAGAAGACCATAAAATAACTGACAGAGATGAAAATCATGACATGAGACCTATGTGACAAATGCAAAAGCTTCAGTAACTGACTTGATCAACTGGAAGAAACAATATCAGTTATTGACGATCAAATGAATGAAATGAAGTGAGAAGAGAAGTGTAGAGAAAAAAGAGTAAAAAGAAATGAACAAAGCCTCCAAGAAACATAGGATTATGTGAAAAGACCAAATCTACATCTGATTGGTGTGCCTGAAAGTGACAGGGAAAATGGAAACAAGTTGGGAAACACTCTGCCGGATATCATCCAGGAGAACTTCCCCAACCTAGTAGGGCAGGCCAACATTCAAATTCAGGAAATACAGAGAACACCACAAAGATACTCCTTGAGAAGGGCAACTCCAAGACACATAATTGTCAGATTCACCAAAGTTGAAATGAAGGAAAAATCTTAAGGGCAGCCAGAGAGAAAGGTTGGGTTACCCACAAAGAGAAGCCCATCAGACTAACAGCAGATCTCTCGGCAGAAACTCTACAAGCTAGAAGAGAGTAGGGGCCAATATTCAACATTCTTAAAGAAAAGAATTTTCAACCCAGAATTTCATATCCAGCCAAGCTAAGTTTCACAAGTGAAGGAGAAATAAAATCCTTTACAGATAAGCAAATGCTTACAGATGTTGTCACCACCAGGCCTGCCTTACAACAGATCCTGAAGGAAGCACTAAACATGGAAAGGGACAACCGGTACCAGCCATTGCAAAAACATGCCAAAATGTAAAGACCATCGAGGCTAAAGAGCAAAATAATCAGCTAATATCACAATGCCAGGATCAAGTTCACACATAACAATATTAACCTTAAATGTAAATGGACTAAATGGTCCAATTAAAAGACAGAGACGGCAAACTGGATAAAGAGTCAAGACCCATCAGTTTGCTGTATTCAGGAGACCCATCCCACATGCAGAGACACAGATAGGCTCATAATAAAGGGATGGAGAAAGATCTACCAAGCAAATGGAGAACAAAAAAAAGCAGGAGTTGCATCCTAGTCTCTGATAAAACAGACTTTAAACCATCAAAGATCAAAAGAGACAAAGAAGGCCGTTACATAATGATAAAGGGATCAATTCATCAGGAAGAGCTAACTATCCTAAATATATATACAGGAGCACCCAGATTCATAAAGCAAGTCCTTAGAGACTTACAAAGAGACTTAGACTCCCATACAATAATAATGGGAGACTTCAACACCCCGCTGTCAACATTAGACAGATCAATGAGACAGAAAGTTAACAAGGATATCCAGGAATTGAACTCAACTCTGCACCAAGTGGACCTAATAGACATCTACAGAACTCTCCACCCCAAATCAACAGAATTCACATTCTTCTTAGCACCACATCTCTCTTATTCTGTAATTGACCACACAGTTGGAAGTAAAGCACTCCTCAGCAAATGTAAAAGAACGGAAATTCTAGCCAACTGTCTCTCAGACCACTTGCAATCAAACTAGAACTCAGGATTGAGAAACTCAATCAAAACCGCTCAACTACATGGAAACTGAACAACCTGCCCCTGAATGACTACTGGGTACATAATGAAATGAAGACAGGAATAAAGATGTTCTTTGAAACCAATGCAAGAATTCTACTGGTTTGTTTTTTATAATACAAAAAGCTTTATTGATATTCAGTATTTGATGAATCATTGACATATTTTTCTTTCATTTCTTATACATGGCTTCCTTTAGTTATTTGAACATATTTATAATAGCTCTTTTGAAACTTTTGTAAATTCCAACATCTAGACTTTTACATAATCAATTATATTTATTTTTTACATAATCAATTATATGTATTTATTTTCTTGTATATATATCACATGTTCATTATTTTTGCATATCTCATGATTTTTGTCAAAAATTCAATATTTTGAATAACATATTTTAGCAACTCTGGATTTTGTCATCCATCCCCTTTTGATCTGTATGTTATTGTTGTTTAATGTTGATATTTTAATTGACTGACATGGAATAATTCTACAGTCTGCTTCTTCTGGAGTATGTAGGCAGTGAAATATCTTCTTAGTTTATCTATTTATTTGTTTATTTTTATTTTTAAGTTTGGGATCCTAGTGGTCAGATGTAAGTTAATGTAATTTAATCATCAGACAATGATAGGCCAGAGATTGTGCTTCAATACCTAGATTCAGTAAAATTTCCATTATTGGTCAATGAATTTATGGAAGATTTGCCCACACATTTGTATCTCAGGCTGTTGACGAATGTTTCTCAATTTTTACCACTTGCTGGGTCTTTTCATTTCTTCCATCCACCTACACATAGTCTCACATTTGGGGACATATAGATAACTGGGGCTCTCTCTACTCTCCCCTAGGTTTGTGTGCACCGTTGTGGAGATGGCTGAACAGCCTTCAAGACCACTTAGGATAGGCAGTAGCATATAGAGCCCACTATGGCTGTCTCGATCCACAGATATCCCTGATAGACTCCTAGCACATCAGTTTGTCCATTTCTTGCCCCAACTAGTATTGCAACTTTGGGCATCTGCAAGATTGGCCTTACCTGATTGGTTGCATCAAGCACAATATTACTTTCAACAGTAATCATGGTCATGGAGTTTTGGATAGTTTATTTCTAATCAAGTTATCTCTGTCCAGCAACAAAGTTAGACTGCTAGTTTTCATGGCTTGCTCTGCCCCAATAGACCCACTTCTGAGGGAGAGTGGGTGAAAGGGGTAGGATGTGATCAATTTCAGGCTAAAACCCCATGGATTCTCACTGTTCTTACACAAATTTCTGATGTTTTTGAACAAATGCTTTGCAATTTGTTGGTTTTTTTAATTCTAGATAATTGAAATATTTTTCTCTTATTCTTTAAGCAATTTTTTCCAATTTACTGTGAGTTTTTTTTTTTTTAATGGGTGCTATTTTACACATCCCTTTATTCCACCATTCTGCAAGTGTCAGTTCTCTTTGACATGGGATATCACCTGATGTCACCTTGGACAAAGGGACCCATTTCACAGTAAAATTGTATGGCAGCACACTCACAGCCATGGAATCCACTGGTCTCACCACTGCTGTGTCACTCAGAAAATGCTTGCCTGAAAGAGCAATAGGCAAGCTTCATATTAATAAACATAAAAAGAAATAATGCATTGCCCAGAAAAGGCACCACTCTAACATACTCCTTAAAATGTTAACCATTATGTCACTGTGTCCCCTGTAGACAGAATATGTGAATCTAGAAATAAGGGGGTAAAAGAAAAAGTATTCCCCATGCATTCATTTGGTGTTGCTGCCATAACAATATACCACCAAAGTCTGGGTGGTTTAAATGAGAGAAATGTATTTCTTATCATTCTGTATGCTAGAATCAAGATGTTGTCAGGTTTGGTTTCTTTTGAGGCCCATCTTATACTTGCAAATGATTGCTTCTGGGACCATTCTCACATGGCATTTCCTCTGTGTGCAAGCATCCCTGGTGTCTCTTGGTGTGTTCAAATTTCCTCCTCTTGTAAGGACATCAGTGAGATTGAATTAAGACTCACAGTGACAAATTCATTTTAATGTAATCACCTTTTCAAAGAGCCTATTCTAAATATAGTCACATTCGGAGGTACTTTGGTAAAAGCTTCAACCAAGACGTTTTTGGGGAGACACAATTTATCCTGTAACACCCTACTTATGAGTACCTCTTGAAGAATGTATAAGTCTCTTTCCTCATTCTCAGAGGGGTGATCTTTCTAACAGGGGACACAATAAGAGCCCCAATAGGGTGGTTGCAGTATCACTTTGGACTCCTTATGCCAGTATACAGGCTGGTAAGGATAATTGATCCTGATTATTATCAGAGGTAAGACTGCCACTTTACAATTAGGAAAGGAAGAAATATATCTGATATTCAGATGATGCACTTGGGCAACTGGTCGTATTCACCTGGCCGATTTTAACTGTAAATGAGCAAGCACATCCATATCTGACAAGAGCAGGGTGACTGAGGCACAGACACTAAGACCTTCCAATATTGGGGTGTGAGTCAACCTATGTTGCAAGCCGCTCATGCAGCAAAACTATTACCCAAGAAAGAGGGAGATCTGAAGGGGTTGTGAAAAAGGGAAATTACAAACTTAGTTACAGCCTTAGCACTAACTACAGCATTGGTGTTGGTGGACTGTAGTTCTCCCAGGAACTGTCCTCTTGTAAATGTCTCAGGAATATTGACCACAACATTCTGAAAAAGCTATGCCTTTTTCAGAATTCTTGTGGCTGTGGTCATGGACTATTTTCTGAGCTGCTGTATATGTTGTCTGCTATCACAAGTACATGTCACTTGTTTTATGGAAAATTGTCCTTGTAAGTTATACACCCTTGCATAAGCTAGGAGGGAAGATACTCCTGATACGAAGTTTTAAATTCTGAACCTCTAGGCTCAAATATAGACAATGCAGCAGAGCCCTTTATTCTCCTAATCTCTCTCCTTCCACCATGTAGGTCAGGCAAAGACTAGGTTTGGCCTGAATCCACGTTCTTGCTTGGCACTTTCCCTTTCTTTATCCTCGTCCACTTCCTCCCTTGAGATTTTCTTGAAAATTCTTTCCTTGATAAATTATGTGCCCCGAGTCACGTATTTCAGGCTCTGTTTCTTGTCTCATGTTTTTCACCTAACACTTATACATCTGGAATCGGGGAGCAGGTCAGGGAAAATAAACAATTTTGTTTCTAATATGGGAAAAACTTAAAGTAGTTTATGGATTTTAGAGAAATTAACATGTAAAAATTGATCCCCAGGTAGGAAATGAGATACCTTCCACTCTGATTTAGATAACAGATTTAACTAAAATTTAAGGATAAAATATGTTGGAAGAGTTCCTCTCTGTCTTCATGATAAATGGATAAAGCAAGATCATCCCTTTAATTGAAAAAAATAAAATAAAAAGCAGAAACTGAGAGAAAGCTTAAGGGAGTGAGTAAATGAATGAACGTAACAATGAGGGCCCAAGTGAACAATGAGATTATGAATACATAGTTCCACTAATCTTTTGATTAGTCACACTTTTCTTAGAGCATACAAGTGACCCAGTGAAGGAATCACAGTAAGATCAGATTATGAAACAGATTTTTTAGAACTGTTGATGTATTTGATAGGTGTGCCACAAAAATACTGACACCAAATAAACCTAGGAAACCAATGAAAATACAGTGATCCAAAAAAACAGAGCATAGAATTTTGGTGGAAGAAGATATAAAGTGAATCTAAAAAGAACAGATAACTGTGTGGCTGAAATACTTATAGAAATGGAAATGGAACTTGGTTATATAAAGGAGAAGAAGGAAAATGAAAGTGAAAAAATATGTAAGTTAGAAATTGGGTCATTATAATTCAAAAATTTAAAAGTAGAAAACTCTTAGATATTAAGAAGGTTAAAAATGTGTATATTACAATGGTTATATCAGGTATAATTTGCATAAAGTGTATTGGACCTGAGAAAATCAATATGCTATATTTAGGATGTTGATAGTTTATCAAAAATATTTAAATTTTTGAATTTGCTGAAGTGAGGGGAAACATTTTAGGGGAGATGAATATGAGTCAAGAACCCAAATTTTCAGTTATCTGGAGGAGTGGCTCTTACGATTGACAAATTTAGTGGCAACAATTTATACATAATAGTGTATGTAGATTTTCTGTGCTTCAAAAGAGGGGGCAGTTTTTGGTCAAAGATGGAAGAATAATGATTTGAGAATATCATGAATGGTATCCTCCAAGTTATTGATCTCCTGACCTCCTAGGACGGATAAACATTATTTTATCATTTGAACTGGAACATTATTTAACATAATTTTACTTGGCATTTTGAGTGTTACCCAAAGGTAAAATAATTATAAGGAACAAATTTAATTCATTTGGCTCCAGGTTCACAAGTTTGGAAAAGCCCTGATTCTCGCTAGATGTATGCACTTATGTGTAGTGATTATGAGGTAACTCACTTTAAAGAGTTCAACAAGTATTTATTAATGATGACATAATCAAACATTTAGGCAGACAATTATAATAAGTCATATGTCAAGGAACATTTGTTGCTTTCAATTAACTATGTGAGTTTGAAAAGATTTACTTGTTTTAAAAATATTACCATATGATTAATCTACTATATTTAAAACACGTAGACAATGTATTTTTTTTGTTGTTACCACAGGCATAAGCAACAAACTATTACATAAATGGAAGTCACTGATCAGACCAGAAGTGAATAGAGTTGAAGTGATTCAGAAGACTTGATGTTCCTAACCACCCACAGTTTTGTCTTTCAGAATGAAATGTAGTCTGTCCCTATAAATATTTTAAATGTATTTATTGTTCATATATCAAATTGGGCTAGAATTTGTCTAGGATTTAGGATTAATGTCATCTTTAAAGAAGCACCATAAAATGAAAGACATTAACAAATATTCCTTGGGCCTTTCTAGTTCTTATTTGTAGAATTAATGTATTTTTCATTTGTATTCAATTATGCATGAGTAGGTGAATGAACTCCTTGAAAGAATTATGACTTTGAATTTAAAAATTATGAAATGACTGCAAATTAAAGACCAGTCGTTATATTTAAGATTTTGTCAAATCAGAAGAAAGGAGTAGAAGATTTTTGGCTGGTTATGAAAGAAAGAACCAATACATTTCAATATACCTTATGATTCAACACAATAGAAAAGCTAATTTGAGTGACATGAATATTTTATATATCAGTTTGTCTTAGCTTCATCAATAATCTTTAGTCAAAACACACTAGCTTGTTTTTATAGTTTCCAGAAAGTCATGTTTTGCATAGAAATGTATTTTTGAGGTTGGGGTTGAACATCTGCTGTTGCTTCTAAACATCAATATGTTTTTCATGGTTTAAAGTAGAGAAAATAAGAGCATTGTGTGTGTGTTTATATGACTCTCTTTTTAATATTGTTTTAATTTACTGATACAATTCTGTATTATTAATAATTACTTGGAAATATAGAAGGACACAAAGATGACACAAAATTTTCAGTATCTTGTGGAAATGAATACACTACACACACCCCCATTATTTATATATATATATGTAAACATAGTGTATGTGTATATATATACACACACATACATATAGATGATCTCTATATATATGTATACACATGTGTGTATATATACACACACACACACACACATACATATGGATGACAGCAAGGGCCCAATTAAAATTCAATTGGCTTTAGATTAAGTTTTGAAAAGATAATTTAGAAGTCTTAATTGCAATTTACTTTTTGATTCATTTTTGTTTTCTATTGCACTCTAGATTATTAGAAAATACACCCATCATTTTAAACTAATATGCTTATACGGTATTTTAGATAGAAATATTAATTAAGCTATATTATGCAATCTGCGTAACCAATAGCTAGGCATTAGAGTGCCTGTTAACTTTGAAATACATACAGGTATGTAGACTTCCTGCTCCTAAACACCACAGTTAGGCAAATCTCTCACATTTTCCATTCACTATGTAATTTTAAGAATTTTTCCCAAATTTTTAAATTTCTACTTTTCCATTAGACTCCAATCAAATAGCACTGTATCCTGTCTTAATTAATACTTCCTACCTATCATGTCAATTTTAGTGCTGATCAGAAAGTATTAGAGCCACTGTTGGATAGAAGATGCAACTGATATTAAGGCAAAATTCTTTTTATCTCCTGCTAGCTCTTAGAACTGTATATCTTATCACATCTATATGGACATTAACAGAAAACTGTTCAACAAATGCAGTGAAACAGCTAAAAGTAAGTAAGTGATAGGTCTTTATCAGGCAGTGTAAAAAGATCCGTGTGGCAGAATGCAGAGCAACAGAATGTTGAGTGGCTAAAGTCCATGAACAATCAGGAAATTAGTAGATGAGGCCAATGTTAACACTTCAGTCCTTAATTATCCTAATTAGAGACCATCAGAACAGCAAAATAATGTTTATTGAATCTGGCAAAATGAAACATTTTTATTGTGCTTATTGCTTATTTTGGCAGCCATGGTACATTGTTGACTCACATGCTGTGTACTTAACAGAATCTCATAAGCCATTTTATATGAACTGTGGTTAACCTAGGCCCAATTCTTCCTCAATTGTAAAATTGCTATTTTGAACCCAAATATAAGAATTCACATTTTTCATCTATTCTTGTCTTACCAATATTGGCTTAGTATAGCACATGATGTAATGTATCTCTTAGGGAATGCTAGGTATGCACAGTGAACATAATTGTCAATAGTATTTCTTCTTTAAATAACAGCACAGGACACATTTCTTTCTTTATTTCTTTTTTTTTTTTTTCTTTTAATTTAACAGAGTTAAATTGAGCAAAGAAGATTCATGAACAGGGCAGCCTCCCAAACCAGAGTTGGCTCAGAGAGACCGCAGTGCAGCTACATGGTGGAAGAAGATTTATGGACAAAAAAAAAAGGAAAGTGATGTACAAAAAACAGAAGGGAGATAAAGAAAGGACCAGATTGTTTGCCTTGTTTGAACACAGTTTGAACAGTGGCTGTCCGTGACTAAAATTGACTAACATTTGGTGATTGACACAAGAGTAGGTTACAGTCTGTTTATACATCCAGGTAGGTTATAGTTCACTACTTATGGAGAAACCTTTAAAATATGTAAAGAGGCAGGTTTAAGCTATACTTAATTTAACCCCCTTTTGGTCATCCTCTCAATTTTGAGAGAGAAACTGAAACTGTAGGCATCAATGTCACCCTAGGATAAATTTCTTGTCTCAAGATTTCCATAGCGTAGAATCAGAAGGTACCATTTATACAGATTATTATAAAATCATGTGCTACAAAAGCTGTAATGTAGTATGAACTTTATGAGAGAAGAAGATATATGGATTTTATTTTTCCTGTATTTGTAAAGTTTTAATTGGCAAATAAAAATGGTTATATGTACAGTGTTCAACATGATGCTTTAAAATATGTATACATTGTGAAATGGCTAAATCAAGTCAATTAACATATGCATTTCCTCACATACTTATCTAATTGTAGAAAAAAAAACACTTAAAATCTACTGTCACAGCAATTTTAAAATATATAATATATTACTATCAACTATAGTTACTATGTTATATAATACAGCTATTGAACTTATTCCTCTTGTTTAATTGGAATTTTGCACCCTTTGACCAAGACCTCATCCAAGTCTCCCATTTTCATGGCCCTTGGTAATCATCATTCCACTCTCTGCTTATGTGAGTTTGACTTTTTACATTTCATATATAAGTGAAATCATGCAGTATTTGTCTTTCTGTGCCTGGCTTTTCTGTGCCTGGCTTATTTCACTTAACATCATGTGAAGGGGATATTTGAATTGAGTCTCATAGGCTAAGGAAAAAAAAAAAAATATATATATATATGTATACACACATATATTTGCAATATAAATATAGATCAAAAAGAGAGGGAACGAAAAATCATTTGAGGTTGAAAGACTGAGAGAATAGACTATTTTAAGTATGCAAGAGCCACAAGAAGCATTCTGAAATATTGATTATTTTTGGTTATTTTCCCTTTTTAATAGCCAATTAAGCTAAATTATTTGACTAGACATCCTATACTGGAATTATGGATTATTAACTTTCTTCTACAGTCAACATTATTATTAGAAAAATAGTAGAAACTAACTCACATCATTACAATGTTAGAAGAGTTATTTAAAAGTAAAAGTTATTTTTTCTTCCCATGAAATATTTGATTAAATAATATTTAGAGAAAGGCAAATAGGGAGCTTACTATTTTCTATGAAGGCTATATTTTATGATGGAAACTCTCAAAATTCAGGGACTAAACAACTGAAAATTACATTTTTCTTGCCTTGGATTTCAGAACTATCCTGGACATATATCTGTGTGTGTATTTTCATCCTTGATTTGCCTGGCTCTTGATCTGCCCATTTAAGCTCAGAAAAAAGGGTTCTGTATTTCTGGATGGTTTTTTCTTCACGGCATTGATGTGAATTTTCTGCAAGTTTAAGGGATCTCTGCCTTTTGAATTTTATCAAAGATCCAAGTTCCTTTTAAATACTATTGAGCAATGAATTTTCTAGAAAGTAGAAACTGGGAAGGAAAAGAAGGTGGTGAACAAAGCACACCCAGAGGCCTTAGACCATAAATCCAGTACATATCACATAGCTTCTTATCTCAGTGTCAATAGCTCAGTTACATGGCATCTGTTAACCAGAGGGCGGGGATGAGGGCAGGTGTGCATTCATGACCCAGGTATCAACTTTGCTTTATGGAAGTGGCTGGTAGTGTCCACCACAAGTTGGGACCTTCCTCAGTTGCTTTAGTCCCCCTCATAAATATGCTCATACTCTTCTAGAATCACACTTATTTCTAGTATAAGTCCATAAAGTTTGCTATATGTATTTTACATTTCAGTCTTTAAAAATATGGCAGTCTAATTCTGGTTCTATGTAGATAACCTATTCTAGAATTTTCTAGAATTTTCTTTTTATTGCTATAGGCTATAAATCTATTTATAAATTTATGAATTTGCCAGGCAATTGATGTGGACTTTTAATCTGAAAAACATTACAGGAATTTATTTTCCCTATTTTCTCTTCTCCTATATTCTTTTCTTTGCTGTTGAACTATTATAATTTTATTGTAAGATTATCTGAATTCTTCTTTTAGATGTACTTTATTGTTAGTGATAATCTCAATCCTTTGTATTTTTGTTTTGAGCTATCAAGCTGTCTTCCAGGTATTAGGCATACAGAAATGAACAAAAATTTCCCTTAAAAAGAGCATGCTTACAGCAGCAAAAGCCAAAATTGACAAATGGAATCTAATTAAACTAAAGAGCTTCTGCACAGCAAAAGAAACTACCATCAGAGTGAACAGGCAACCTACAGAATGGGAGAAAATTTTTGCAATCTACTCATCTGACAAAGGGCTAATATCCAGAATCTACAAAGAACTCAAACAAATATACAAGAAAAAAACAAACAACCCCATCAAAAAGTGGGCAAAGGATATGAACAGACATTTCTCAAAAGAAGACATTCATACAGCCAACAGACACATGAAAAAATGCTCATCATCACTCGCCATCAGAGAAATGCAAATCAAAACCACAATGAGATACCATCTCACACCAGTTAGAATGGCAATCATTAAAAAATCAGGAAACAACAGGTGTTGGAGAGGATGTGGAGAAATAGGAACACTTTTACACTGTTGGTGGGATTGTAAACTAGTTCAACCATTATGGAAAACAGTATGGCGATTCCTCAAGGATCTAGAACTAGATGTACCATATGACCCAGCCATCCCACTACTGGGTATATACCCAAAGGATTATAAATTATTCTACTACAAAGACACATGCACACGTATGTTTATTGTGGCACTATTCACAATAGCAAAGACTTGGAATCAACCCAAATGTCCATCTGTGACAGACTGGATTAAGAAAATGTGGCACATATACACCATGGAATACTATGCAGCCATAAAAAAGGATGAGTTTGCGTCCTTTGTAGGGACATGGATGCAGCTGGAAACCATCATTCTTAGCAAACTATCACAAGAAGAGAAAACCAAACACCGCATGTTCTCACTCATAGGTGGGAACTGAACAATGAGATCACTTGGACTTGGGAAGGGGAACATCACACACTGGGGCCTATCATGGGGGGGGGGAGGGATTGCATTGGGGAGTTATACCTGATATAAATGATGAATTGATGGGTGCTGACGAGTTGATGGGTGCAGTACACCAACATGGCACAAGTATACATATGTAACAAACCTGCACGTTATGCACATGTACCCTAGAACTTAAAGTATAATAAAAAATAAAAAATAAAAAATAAAAAAATAATAATAATAAAAAGAGCATGCTTCCTTCAAGCATATATTAGCATAGGATACTATCAGCAACATATATTTTATGTCACATCATAATAAGGGCTATGGAGAAAGATAAAATAAGATAAGAGGAATTGGAGGGGAAGGGTGGTTACTACTTTAGGGAAGTCAAGAAAGGACTGACTGTGAAGGGGACATTTGATCAAAGGCCTGAATTAGGCAGGAGAGCAACACTTGTGGAGTTCTGGAAGAGCAGCCTGGGAAACACCAAAGCCCTTGAGCCTGGGGCATGGCTGTCAGGTTGAGGACCAGGATAAGCAAGGGACAAGAATAGAAATGTGATGATTAGAGAAAGAACAGGAGGCTAGTCTGTGAAAAGTCTTATAGGACCTTGTACCAATGTAGAGCTTACTCTGGGTGGGGAAAAAGCCACTGAAAAGTTTTGAATAGAGCAGTGATGTGATCTGCCTGATGTTTGAAACGAATCAATTGGTGGCCATGTTGAGAATAAACTGCCTAGGGATGTAGGGGAAAGTGAAGAGGCATATTAGCAGTTATGGCAAGGCCAGGTAAAAGAAAATGTTGTTTAGTCTATAGTGTTAGCTGTGCGGATAGTTGAGCAGTGATTAAATTCTGTATGTATTTAAAAGGTTGCCGAATTACTCAGAATTCAATGTGAGAAATAGAGAAGTATTCAGCATTCAGAGTCAGCAACTGAGGCATCTGAGTAGCTGTTGTCAGGTGGGGAAGAATATAGCTGTTTTCTCTAAGATGGAGTCTATTTTATTTTATTATTTCTCTTGATGCTTTTTTTCATTTCCTAAATTATGCTGTTGATTTGTTTTCATTATTTCCAAATATGTTATCTAATTAAATCTCACGTTGCAATGTTTCTTAAAAATCATCACAAGAATTTAGATCAAAAGAATAGTAAACTCTCTCTGGTGTCTTTAATTATATGTATATAATAGGAGTGACTTTCTCTGAATCTGACTTGTTTTTTGTTTGTTTTTCTTGGAACTACACAGATCTCTTAAATAGTAGTCTTATTTTCTTTCTTACTTATCTTAGTCTACATTTTTCATTATTCTTAGAATTATTGTATTTGGCTCTAATACATAAATAAAAATTATAGCCTCATCTTTCAACTTTGAATGAAATTATTACTTATATGCTAAACAGCTATAGTAACGGCATTATTGTATATGTGTGTAAAAAGTCTAAAACTATGTTCTTGGGATTTTTAAAAAAAATCTGAAATTCAGAACTTCAAATTATACAATCATAATAGTCAAACAGAATAATGTAGAGAATAATCTGCTATTTTTGAGATAACAAATTGTGCATTGCACTTCTCAAGTACAATAACTTTCTTAATCAATAAACTTTATGTTTAGAGTAATTTTAAATTCACAACAATAACTTTTAAATATAGATTTGCAACTGAAAGGAGCCAATAACAGTTGCTTACTTGGTTGATTGCATGATAAATATTTTGTTCTCTACTATGTAACACTTACCAATAAATACCAATAATAATTGCAACAAAATCTTTTGCTTTTAAAGCTGTGTAAAAGGCAGAAATAATCATGTAATCATCTTGTAATTATATGGTACTTACTATGCAATTACATAGTAAATACATTGTAAATTCAAAATAATTACATGGTTATTTGCATTATGCATAGTATCTAATCCAATTTTGACACATAAAACATTGGTAGCATCCCAAGGGTTGCCCAAATTTCTCCAACCTATACCACAAGATCAGTAATAATGGAAGTAATTAAAGGAAGTCCTTGAACAAATGCTTGATATTGTATGACTGAAAACTATCCATTCATATTTATGACATAGGTAGAATTATAAATTAGTGCAGAATGAGATTAGCAATTAGACTATAAATTATTAATTAAAATTATGCTAACAATGATTTTGGTTCCATGAGAAACTTACTTATAGAATGGCAGAATAAAGAATATAGAAGATTCTCACCCAAAATTATAAATAAAATTATGAAGAACAATTCCTCTATGCCTCTAGAAATTGTTCTAAGGGCATACAGAAAATGGGGAAACATTCATCCAGTTAAATCTGCTTAATTTTAGTAACTACAATGAACATTTCAGTTACAGCATTTCAGTCACAATCAATTTCTTCCCCATACTCAACAAGCTTTACTGTATGGGAGCTCCCTCACCTTCTAGTTCACAGTCTCAGCAACTAGTTCCCAGTCTCAGCCACAAGATGGGGAGACTACTGGTATTTCTCATTTCCCTCAATTTTATGTTGCCAACACTCTATTATAGGTAGGCATGATCAAAAGACTCCCTTCTAGCATGCAGTCCCAATCATAGAGCAAAAGATCTATTGCAGAAACCACCGGATAAGAATACTGGGGCCTGATCATTCCATTTCATCTTGCTTTCAGGGTGGAGGTTACATAGAAGGGGCCAGCCAAAGAGACTGGAGAACATACCCTGCATCTGCACAGCATGTTTTCATAGAGCAGAGTTGTGTAACTCCAGGAGAAATGGGCCATTGTCTCTGCTTCCAGCTCTTTTGCATCTCTGTAGAGGTTGTGCCCACCAGGACAAACATGTCATAAGTACAAAATGCTTCACAGGTCTTCATGAGAGGAATGACTTTATTTGTAACAGTGTGAAGAATTCCATGCCCATGGGAGAAAGGGGAGATGTCCACAACAATGGAGACCTTGGTAAAGAGCAACTAAGAGGGCATACATAGCTCTATTATAATAGTAGCAAACAGTGAAATGGCAAGGCAATCATAAGTGTAACAGAAAGAATCAGGGAAGGAAATATCCATGAAAAACATCTACTGGGATCACATTTAACCTTGAGATACAGGAAAACTGTGAACAAGCACTAGGCTGATCCAACTGAGGCACATTAAGAACAGGGAAGCTGACAAAATTGAAAAGAGTCCTTAAATCACACACAGTAACAAAGGGCAAAAGCCCCACTGGACCTAGGGGATTAAAAATAACCTCTGAACAAACACTAGCTGAACGTAGGTTACTCTGACCCAGAAGCAATTACTAAGAAGCCATAGGCCGGTGGATCTCCTGAGGTCAGGAGTTCAAGACCAGTCTGGCCAACATGTAGAAACCTGGCTTTACTAAAAATACAAAAATTAGCAGGGTGTGGTGGGTGCCTGTAATCCCAACTACTCAGGAGGCTGAGGCAGGAGAATCGCTTGAACCCAGGTGGCAGAAGTCACAGTGAGCCGAGTTCGCGCCATTGCACTCCAGTCTGGGCAACAAGAACAAAACTCTATCTCAAATAAATAAATAAATAAATAAATAAATAAAATTACACACAAAATTGGCAGTCTGGAAGAATGTGTACATACTCAAGGCTGCCTCTAAGGAGTGAAAAATTTATGCGACTACCTCCGGACTAAATGGCAGGTGGAGATGTGAACTTCTCAACCTCGGAGAGCAGCTTCCCCCAACATATACATTAAATTCTAAAGAGTAAATATCTGGAGTTCCAGTGGGAATTAAGCACAACTTTTGACCAATAAGTGGTTTATACTGACCCTGGGCAATCCCTATGTAGTCAGACAAAAGGAAAAAACAAAAAAGAAAAAATGAAACAAAACCTAAGGAAGGTCATGAGAGACTTCACATTGAAATGGAAAAAGATTATACAGAGTAATTTCAGCCAGATCACTAAACTAATAACTTAATGACAACTAAACAAATACAATATTAACCTCAAAGTGGTGGGAAGAGTTATGGTTCTGGGTTGTTAAAATATATTACCCAAAACATCCAGATTTCTAGAAGAAATCATAAGACATGAAAAAGGGAAAATATGAAATGCATATATAGAAAAAATAGACCCAAAAGTTGGCATTAGCAGATAGATTCAAAGCAGCCATTATAAATATGTTCAAAGAACTGAATATAATCATGCTTAAGGAATTAAGTGATGCTACAATGGCAATGTCTCGTTCAATAGAGAATATCACACAGCAAATATTCATAAAGTTTTATAAATTATGAAAAGGAAGCAAATGAAAATTTTGTAGTTGAAAATCACACAAAATAAAAAATATAGTAGAAGTCTTATAGTAGATTTGAACTGGCAGAAGAAAATCTCAGCACACTTGAATATAGGTCAATAGAGATTATGCTATCTGGACACCAAGTAGAAAAAAAAAGAATACACACAAATAAGCACTCTTAGAGAAATGTGGGACATCATTAAGTGCACTGACAAATGCTTCTGGGAGTGCCAGAAGGAGAGAAGAAAAGAAAGTGGAAGGAAAACTTTTTTGAGGAAATAGTAATTGAAAACTTGCCAGATTTGATTAAAAATAATAACAATCTACATATTCAAAAAGTTCAGCAAACTTCACTTGGAAAAAAATGCAGAGATCCACAGCCAGGCATAACAGCCAAAATACAGAGATCCACAGCCAGGCATAACAGCCAAAATGCTGAAAGCCAAAGGTAAAAATAAGATGTTTTAAACATTAAGAGAAAAACAACTCATTACATACCAGAAAGCTCCATTAAGATTAACAGCTACTTCTCAGAAGACAATAGACAATTGGATGTTTTATTTGAAGTTTAAGAGAGAAAGAGGGAGAGAAGAAGGAAGAAAAAAAAAAGAGAAGAAGAAAGGGAGAAAGGAAGGAAGAAATAAATAATCTAATACCCAGAAAAAACTATTTCTCAAAAATGAAGACAAAATAAAATCATCATAAGATAAACAAAAGCTGATTTTTTTTCACTAAAAAATAACTGCCTTGCAAGAAATACTAAAGAAGTCCTTCAGGCTAAAATCAGTGGCAACACATGGTAATCCAAACCTACTGACACACACAGATAAAATGAGTGTTGGTAAAGGAAACTATGCAGGTAACAATTTTTAAAAAATTATGATTGTATTAATTTCCTTTTTGGTTAAAGGATTAGGATTAATTGCAGAAAACTAGATAGGTGATGGTGATGATTGACGCATACATAAATAGATGGATAAAATAGATATCAGATAAAAAGATTAGATAGATAAATAGATAGATAGAAAGACTGGGTTAAGTTTTGTTCCCCCAAAAGATAAGTTTAAGTCCTAATATTGGGTACCTGTGTATGTGACCTTATATAGAAATAGTCTTTGCAGAAATAATCAAGTTAATATGAGGTTATTAGGGTGGACTGTTTGTTTTAAATCATACTTTAAGTTCTGGGATAGACGTGTAGAACGTGCAGGTTTGTTACATAGGTACACATGTGCCATGTTGGTTTTCTGCACGTATCAACCCGTTATCTACATTAGGTGTTTCTCCTAATGCTATCCCTCTCCTAAACCCCCACCCCTCAACAGGCCCCTGTGTGTGATGTTGCCCTCCCTGTGTCCATGTGTTCTCATTGTTCAGCTGCCACTTATGAGTGAGAAAGTGTGGTGTTTGATTTTCTGTCCCTGTGTTAGTTTGCTGAGAATGATGGTTTCCAACTTCATCCATGTCCCTGCAAAGGACATGAATTCATCCTTTTTATGGCAGCATAGTATTCCATGGTGTATATGTGCCACATTTTCTTTATCATTGATGGGCATTTGGATTGGTTTCAAGTCTTCACTATTGTGAACAGTGCTTCAATAAACATATGTGTGCATGTGACTTTATAGTAGGATGATTTATAATCCTTTGGGTATATATCCAGTAATGGGATTGCTCGGTCAAATGGTATTTCTGGTTCTCAATTCTTGAGAAATTGCCACACTGTCTTCCACAATGGGTGAACTAATTTACACTCCCACGAACAGTGTAAAAGCATTCCTATTTCTCCGCATCCTCTCCAGCACCTGTTGTTTCTTGACTTTTTAATGATTGCTATTCTAGCTGGTGTGAGATGGTATCTCTTTGTGGTTTTGATTTGCATTTCTCTAATGACCAGTGATGATGAGCTTTTTTTATATGTTTATTGGTCACATAAATGTCTTCTTTTGAGAAGTGTCTGTTCATAACCTTCACCCACTTTTTGATGGGGTTGTTTGTTTTCTTCTTGTAAAGTTGTTTAAGTTCCTTGTAAATTCAGGATATTAGCCTTTTTTAAGATGGATAGATTGCAAAAATTTTCTCCCATTCTGTAGGTTGCCTGTTCACACTGATGATAGGGTTTTTTTGTTTTGTTCTGTTTTTTTTTTGTTTTTCGTTTTTGTTTCTATGCAGAAGGTCTTTAGTTTAATTAGATCCCATTTGTCAATTTTGGCTTTTGTTGCCATTGCTTTTGGTGTTTTACTCATGAAGTCTTTGCCCATGCCTATATTCTGAATGGTATTGCCTAGGTTTTCTTCTAGGGTTTTTATGGTTTTAGGTCTTACATTTAAGTTTTTAATCCATCTTGAGTTAATTTTTGTATAAGGTATAAGCAAGGGGTCCAGTTTCAGCTTTCTACATATGGCTAGCCAGTTTTTCCAACACCATTTATTAAATAGGGAATAATTTCCCATTGCTTGTTTTTGTCAGATTTGTCAAAGATCAGATGGTTGTAGATGTGTGGCAGTATTTCTGAGGCCTCTGTTTCTGCTCCATTGGTCTATATATCTGTTTTGTTACTGGTACCATGCTGTTTTGGTTACTGTAGTCTTGTAGTATAGTTTGAAGTCAGGTAGGGTGATGCCTACAACTTTGTTCTTTTTGCTTAGGATTGTCTTGGCTATGTGGACTCTTTTTTGGTTCCATATGAAATTTAAAGTAGGTTTTTTTCTAATTCTGTGAAGATTTAGATGGTAGCTCGATGAGGATAGCACTGAATCTATAACTTACTTTGTGCAGTATGGATATGCACAATTTCATATCCAAAGTTCAGCAGTGGTTTGTAGTTCTCCTTGAAGAGGTCCTTCACATCCCTTGTAAGTTGTAGTCCTAGGTATTTTATTCTCTTTGTAGCAATTGTAAATGGGAGTTCACTCATGATTTGGATCTCTGTTTGTCTGTTATTGGTGTACAGGAATGTGTGGAATTTCTTCACATTGATTTTGTATCCTGAGACTTTGCTGAGTTGCTTATCAGCTTAAGAAGATTTTGGACTGAGATGATGGGGTTTTCTAAATATACAATCATGTCATATACAAACAGAGACAATTTGACTTCCTGTCTTCCTATTTGAATACACTTTATTTCTTTCTCTTGCGTGACTGCCCTGGCTAGCACTTACAATACCATGTCGAATAGCAGTGGTAAGACAGGGCATCCTTTTCTTGTGCCAGTTTTCAAAGGGAATGTTTTCAGCTGTTAGAAGGAAAACTAACAAACAGAAAGTAATAGCATCAACATCAGCAAAAAGGAGGTCCACGCCAAAACTCCATCCAAAGTTCACGAACATCAAAGACCAAAGGCAGGTAAATCCACAAAGATGAGGGAAAAAACTGCACAAAAAGGCTGAAAATTCCAAAAACAAGATGCCTCTTCTCCTCCAAAGGATCGCAAGTCCTCACCAGCAAAGAAACAAAACTGGATGGAGAATGAATTTGACGAATCGACAGAAGGTGGGTAATAACAAATTGTTCTGAGCTAAAGGAGCATATTCTAACCTAATGCAAGGAAGCTAAGAACCTTGAAAAAAAGTTAGACGTATTGCTAATCAGAGAAAACAGTTTAGAGAAGAGCATAAATGACCCAAAAGAGCTGAAAAACACATCATGAGAACTTTGTGAAACATATACAAGTACCAGTAGCCAAATCGATCAAGTGGAAGAAAGGGTATCAGAGATTGAAGACCAACTTAATGAAATAAAGTGTGAAGACAAACTTAGAGAAAAAAAGTATGAACAGGAATGAACAAAGCCTCCAAGAAATATGGGACTATGTGAAAAGACCAAACCTATGTTTGATTGGTACCTGAAAGTGATGGGGAGAATGGAACCAAGTTGGAAAACACTCTTTAGGATATTATCCAGGAGAACTTCTCCAATCTAGCAAGACAGGCCAACATTCAAATTCAGGAAATACAGAGACCACCACAAAGATACTCCTCGAGAAGAGCAACCCTAAGACACATAATCATCAGATTCATCAAGGTTGAAATGTAGGAATAAATGTTAAGAGTAGCCAGAGAGAAAGGTTGAGTTACCCACAAAGGGAAGCTCATCAGACTAACAGCAACTCTCTCTTCTGAAACCCTATGAGCCAGAAGAGAGTGGGGGCCAATATTCAACATTCTTAAAGAAAAGAAATTTCAACCCATAATTTCATATCCCAACTAAGTCTCATAAACGAAGGAGAATTAAAATCCTTTACAGACATGCAAATGCTGAGAGATTTTGTCACCACCAGGCCTGCTTTACAAGAGCTTTTGAAGGAAGCACTAAATATGGAAAGAAAAAACTGGTACCAGCCACTGCAAAAACATACCAAATTGTAAAGATCATCAACACTATAAAGAAATTGCATCAATTAATGGGTAAAATAACCAGCTACTATCATAATGACAGGATCAAATTCACACATAGCAATATTAACCTTAAATATAAAGGGGCTAAATGACCCAATTAAAAGACACAGAGTGGCAAATTGGATAAAGTGTCAAGGCCCATAGGTGTGTTGTATTCAGGAGACCCTTCTCACATACAAAAATACACAGAACTCTCCACCCCAAATCAACAAAATATACATTCTTCTCAGCACCACATCACACTTATTCTAAAATTGACCACATATTTGGAAGTAAAACACTCCTCAGCAAATGCAAAAGAACAGAAATCATAACAGTCTCTAGGACCACAGTATGATCAAATTTACAACTCAGGATTAAGAAACATACTCAAAATCACACAACTACATGGAAGCTGAACAATCTGCTCCCGAATGACTACTGGGTAAATAGCAAAATTAAGGCAGAAATAAATAAGTTCTTTGAAACCAGTGAAAACAAAGACACAATGTACCAGAATCTCTGGGACACAGCTAAAGTAGAGTTTAGAGGGAAATTTATAGCACTAAATGCCCACAGAAGAAAGCAGGAAAGAAAGTTCTAAAATTGACACCCTAACATCACAATTAAAGGAACTAGAAAAGCAAGAGCAAACAAATTCAAAAGCCAGCAGAAGATAAGAAATAACCAAGATCAGAGCAGAACTGAAGGAAAGAGAGACATGAAAAACCCTCTAAAAAAATCAATGATTCTAGGAGCTGGTTTTTGGAAAAGATTAACAAAACAGATAGACTGCTAACCAGAATAATAAAGAAGAAAAGAGAGAAGAATCAAATAGACACAATAATAAATGATAAAGGAGATATCACCACTGATCCCACAGAAAGACAAACTACCATCAGAGAATACTATAAACACTTCTATGCAAATAAACTAGAAAATCTAGAAGAAATGGATAAATTCCTGGACACATACACCCTCCCAAGGTTAAACCAGGAAGAAGTCAAATATCTTAATATACAAATAACAAGTTCTGAAATTGAGGCAGTAATTAATAGCCTACCAACCAAAAAAATCCCAGGACCAGACAGATTCACAGCTGAATTCTACTAGAGGTACAAAGAGAAGCTTGTACCATTCCTTTGGAAACTATTCCAAACAATAGAAAGAGAGGAACTCCTCCCTAATTAATTTTATGAGGCCAGCATCATCCTGATACCAAAACCTGGCAGAGACACAACAAAAAAAGAAAATTTCAGGCCAATATCCCTGGTGAACATCGATGTGAAAATCCTCAATAAAATACTGGCAAACTGAATCCAACAGCATATCAAAAAGCTTATCCACCACAATCAAGTTGGCTTCAGCCCTGGGATGCAAGGCTGGTTCAACATACACAAATCAATAAACGTAATCCATCATATAAACAGAACCAAAGACGAAAACCACATGAATATTTCAATAGATGCAGAAAAGGGTTTCAATAAAATTCAACACCCCTTCATGCTAAAAACTCTCAATAAACTAGATATTGAGGGACTGTATCTCAAAATAATAAGAGCTATATATGATAAACACACAGCCAATATCATACTGAATGGGGTCCTAATCTAATATTGCTGTTGTCCTATAATAAAAGGAGAGACACACAGAGAAGATAGCCATGTAAAGGTATATAGACACTCAGGAGGAGTTTATGTGATGACAGAGGCAGAGACTAGAGTGATGTAACTCTAAGCCATTGAACACTAACAATTAGGACCACCCGTAGTGATAAGCTAGGAATAGACAAAGAAGAAAGAAGAATTCCATGGAGTCTAAAGAGAGCATGATACTTCAGACACTGTGGTTTCAGACTTCTAGTCTCCAAAACTGAGCGAGAATCAATTTCTGTTGTTTCAGGTCACCCAATTTGTGGAACTTTGTTGTAGCACTTCTAGAAGACTCCTTACCTGTGCAGATGGACATAAGTTCATGTACTATACATAATTACCTTTTCCAACATTCAGTCTTTTGTGTGGATTCCAGATACAGATACAGATATCCACATGTACAGATAATAATTTTATTATTGGGCTTACACTACATACACATTATATTAGTTCTCTTGTGCTGCTATAACGAAATACCTCAGATTGGGTGATTTAAACAGCAGAAATTTATTTTCTCTCATTTATGAAACCTAGAAGTCCAAGATCAAGGCGCTAGCAGAACTGATTTCTTCTGGGGCCTCTTTTCCTGACCTTGAAATCGCTATCTTCTTTCTGTCTTTGGAATATCCTTCCTCTGTTCATGCACATGTACATGTCTGTATCCAAATTTTCTCTTCTTATAAGGATATCAGTCAGATTAGATTAGGACCTACCTAAATATTTCAATTTACCTTAAAAACCTTAGTTCCAAATATAGTGACATTCTGATCTACTGGGGATTGACTTAAATACACGGATCTGGGAGGAGGAGGGCATCCCACAGGAGATGTGTAACCTTTTCAATAATAACAGCATAAAGTAGGCAAGAGGTAATAGCTGAGTATTGGAGAAAGGGACTATACTAGATAAATTAAGCCACAGGAAGAAATGAAGACCTACAGAGGCAATTTTGGCCCAATTTAGTTTGGGCCAAATTTAATCATATGGTCCTTAAAAGTGAAAGAAGAGGAGGAAGAGAAGAGTGTTCAAAATGTGCAATATGAAATGGACTCAATTCATTGCTCCTGGTTTTCAAGATGGAGGTAGAAGGCAATCAGCCAAGAAATGCAGAGGTTACCTGGAAGCTGGAAAAAAAGCAAAGCAACTGATTGTTCCCAAGAGCCTACGAAAATGAATGTGGCTCAGCCAACACCTTGATTTTAGCGTAATGATACCAATGTCCAACTTTTAACCCACAGAACTATAAGATAATTAATACGAACTGTTATTCCACTAAATCTATGGCAGCTGGTTACTAATACATAAAATTATAACAATTTCTTATTAGATTTGTAGCATACATAGACATAACATGTGCATCAATTTCCTAGGACTGCTATAACAATGTACCACAAACTGAGTTGATTAAAACAACAGAAAAAAGAGTTTGATTCTTTCTGTTGACATCTATATTATTTGGCAATTGCACTTCTGGGTATATACCAGGAATAATTTAAAGTAAGGTCTTGGAGAGAGATATGTACACTCATAGTCACAGCAACATTATACACAATAACCAACAGGTAGCACCAACCCAAATGTCCATAAGCAAACAAAATGCAATATGTGCATAGAGTAGAATGTTATTCATCTAAATAGGAAGGGAAGTCTTTTACATGTTACAACACAAATAAACTTTGAGGACATTTTGCTAAGTGAAATGGGCCAGTCACAAAAAGACAAACCCTGTATTATTCCATTTATATGAGGATTTAGAACAGGCAAGTTCACAGAGATGGAAAGTAGAATGGTGGCTCTCATGGAGTGGGAGGTAGGAGGCAATGTGAGCTTAGTATTTTATGGGTATAAAGAGTTTCAGTTTTGCAAGATAAAAAGAGCTCTGGAGATTGTTTGCACCACAATATAAATGCACTTAACACTACTAAACTGTACATTTAAAAATGGTTAGGATGGCAAATTTTATATTATATATACTTTCCCACAATTAAAAAAAAACATATCTCCTTAAGAATTGTTCTAAGAATAATAGTAAAAATAACTAATACATAGTTAAGAAAATCAAACAACAGAAATTAAATGTTAAACAATTGTGGAAGGTAGAAGTCTGAAATAAGTGTGGCCACAGAACCATGCTTCCTCCGAAACATGTAGGGGAGATTCCCTTCTTGCATCTTTATGGCTTCTGATGGTGGTCAGGGATCTTTAGTGTTCTGGGCTTATGGCTGTATCACTCCAATGGCTTCGTCTGTCATCACTTGGCATTGTCCTTGAGAATCTCTGTCATCACACCTTCTTCCTGTAAGGACATCAGTCATATTGGATTAAACTCTCACTTTACTGCTGTATGACCTTGTCTTAGCTTAACTAATTACATCTGCAATGACTATATTTCCAATTAAGATCACATTCTGTGGTACTGAGGGTTTGAACACCAATATATATTTTTGGAGGAAAACATTCATAACAATAGGTTTAACAGAAATGCACAAAAAGCAGGAAGGAAGGGCACTATATAAGAATAAAGATTATATGTTAATTGGTATTAAATTACTATAAATCTGAGGTAGATTTTCAAAAATTTAGATATCTATTGTATGTCCTAGAGCAAACTTGAAGATAATAATTTCAAATTAGAATTATAAAATTACGAATGGAATTGTGACAGTTAACAATATCCATTTAAAATTAGAGAAGACTAAAGTAAAAACACATAAACAAAAAAGACGTAAGACACATATAAAACAAAAATGAAAATGGTAGATGTAAATTCAACTATAGCAATAACAACACGAATATTAATGAATTAACAATCAGTCAAAATGCAGAAGTTAACAGACTGTATTTCTTTTTTCCTTTTTTTTTTTTTTTTTTGAGATGGAGTCTCGCTCTGTTGCCCAGGCTGTAGTGAAGTGGCGTAATGTCGGCTCACTGCAAGCTCCGCCTCCCGGGTTCACACCATTATCCTGCCTCAGCCTCCCGAGTAGCTGGGACCACAGGCGCCTGCCACGGTGCCTGGCTAATTTTTTGTATTTTTAGTAGAGACGGGGTTTCACAGTGGTCTCGATATCCTGACCTCGTGATCTGCCCGCCTCAGCCTCCCAAAGTGCTGGAATTACAGGTGTGAGCCACCGCGCCGACCAACTGTATTTCTTTAAAAGATAAGAACCAGTTTCTTGCTCTCTGTAGGATATATACTTTATATCCAAAGATCTAAATAGATTGAAAGTAAAAGGATTAGAAAATATACTATACAAATAACAATCAAAAAAGATGTGGAGTGGCTGTACTACTCTCTGACAAAAGTTTTTGATTTTGAAACAAAAGTTTTTACTAAAGATAAGGAGGATAAGCTTGAAAAAGAATAATATATTTGAAAAAAATCACATTTCTCTATTTTAAAACTTACTATACAGTCAGAGTAATCAAGACTGCATAGTATCAGTATAAGCATATAGATGATTATATATACATATATACACACACACATACATGTACACGTATATGAATGTGTGCGTGTGTGTATGTGTGTGCATATAATAAATGGAATAGAACTGACAGCCTGTTGGTAACCCTTTTATATTTAGATCAGTTCATTTTTGGCAAGGACACCAAGACAATTAAATGGGGAAACAACAAATCATTGGGAAAACAAATCAATTCAACAAATGATTGAAGTCTACCACTGAGACAATATTCCCATGCAAAAAAATGAATTCAAACTTCTACCTCACACCGTATATAAAATTTCACTCAAAATAGATCATAGATGTAAACGTAAATGCTAGCACTGTAGAACACTTAGAGGCATACTTAGAAATATGTCCTTGTGTCCTTGGATTAGATTATAATTTCTTAGGTTTTATATCAAAAACATAAGTGATAAAAGAAAAATAGACAAATCTAGCTAAATGGAAATTAAAATATTTGTGCCGAAAATGATATCATCAAGGAAATGAAAAGACAGCCCATTGAATGGGAGAATGGGGGAAGTATTGGGTATCAGTCTTCACAGAAAGCTGAAAATAAGAATTGTAATCCTATATTCCATTCTAAGCTATAGTAACAAATCCATCTTAAATATATTGAGTATGCTGGAATTTTATGTTTTAGTTTAATAGATCTTAATGTTCTCACCGATGCTAAGTACATTTTCGAGTAACATGAGAACCACTGCCTCAAAATTGAAAATACTTCATTGTACTTAATTCTAATGAGCAGTGTGATCAAATATCAACTTTTAGTTGGATTTTTGCTACTATCTTAAAAATGCATCCTGCATAATGTATAACAAAACGGATTGAACCAAAAGGCATAATATTAACATCCAACTCTGTTGTTTATTCAAGTCAATCTACTTATATATACAAATCTGATATTTACTTCTTAAAATATTTAACAGGCATAAGTGCCCATAAATCAGTTATGACAATCATTATTAAAACAATCAATAGTAAGGAATATGCATTAATTCAAATAATATTGATAGGCTCATGAACCTGCATCAGTCTTCTGTGAAGTAAGAAAAATGAGACATCTTCAAAAAATCAATATTTTTCTTTTTATGTCATTCACTTCAAGATTATCAATAATACATTACTTTTTTACCTTATGTGTCAATGATCTAACTTTTAAATACAGGCATCTTTATGTTTAATGTAAAATGATAATCTACAAGGAACTCAGAGGCTAAAAGTTATTTGATGAAAATATTTTTTGAAGTTTATTGCTTAAAACAAATATATACATCTCTCTATACATATATTTTTACACAATCCCATAAACCTATATGTGTTCATGTTCTATTGTATATTTGTGTGCAGCAGTGTAAGAAAGCTGTCTTTTAAAGTGTTCCTTCACCTTCATGGAAAATGCTCGTTCATTTTATTCTGAAGGTAAATTGCATGAAGAAACTAACAGAAATCTCAATACCCATCTTTTTTAGTACTTGTAAACTGGGACGTTATACAGGTATGTACTTAGGTAAAAATACAAAATGTGATATTACAACACCCATTCATCAAAAAGGAAACATTTTAATTGGTTATAGGTGGAAAATATCTACTTGACAGTCAGTTTCTCACTTTCACGTAAGTGCTTTGCTGCTTGGATGCCTAATCTTGTTTAGTGTAGGGAAAGTAATTTGACATGAAAGTACCTAGATGGCTGCCGAAAATTAATTGCCAATTAAAAAAGAAAAATGTTTGTGCTACTCTATAAACAAGCCAACGTATAAACCTTTCAGTCTTGTTGCTTTATTTATGTCTTTATAGATCTGGTTTCAAGCTATTTGCATACAATTTACAAATTCATATTATAATTCTCTAGTATATTTATGATTTTATAGTTGTATATATTTTAGCTCCATGAGAAATATTTATTTCTGCATGCTTCTGTTGCTTATTATTTAACAAAAACATCACATTGCATTTGGTAGTTTATGTGTCTTCTTTACAATAAGACATTTTTATTTGAAAAGGGAGAAAGAAGTACTTTACCACCACCAATAGACACAGGTTGAACACGATTGTGTGTACACCAAACACACACACACACACACACACATACACACACTCACCTCATCACCAGCACCACCACCATAGAACCAATTGGAAAACAATTTAGAGAATATTCCAGACCCCTTTACTTCCATGTTGGTCTACAAAATATTGAGGCTACTAATTTTTTCAGAGGTAATAGGAGGCTCTTCTATATGAAGGAAACTATTTTGAGAAATGAAAGGATTCTGATAAGTTTAATACTTGTAAACTGTTAGCCATTTGAAAATCTGAATTGGCAAAAAGAGAAACTCCTCCAATTTTTAGCTTTCTCTCCTAAAAGGGGAAAGTTGGATTGAAGATAAAATCTCTAATTATAATAAGTACAGAAAATCAAACGATGAGGAAAAAGTGCCAATATTCTAAAAATGTTAGAGAAATCAGTAATGATACATATAGGTAAAGCAGAGAAATATTAAAGAAATAAATGATATTTGAACCTAGATATATAAAGGATAATATCATATCCAGATGTGCTTGGCAGTATAAACTATAAAATAATATAAAAATAATAGACAAAATTCAATCCAGCTTTCTATGACATTGGGCTGTATAATGCATAGGAGTACAAGTCATGTTACACATGACTGCTGCACTAAATTTAAAAGTCCCACTTTATATTTCCACCTAGTAAAGAATTACAATTTTATTTTTGGAAATAACTAACAAAGACGTTTTCATTTTATATTCGAATCATAGACTTGTAGGACCATGTTTATAATTAACCCTTATAAGACTTATTATCTGCCACATCATCATACTTCCCATTTTGAAATGTTGGCAAACTTCGCTGGTTATGTAAAATTCCCTGTGAGATAAAAGGTGGTCATTTATTACAAATCAAGCATTCATCGCAGCTATCATATTACACCTGGGGGGATAATGTTGAAAATATTTGTTTCCAAATAGTTTTCAAAAATAATAGCAGGAACTTCAGTATTTTACTTTGTTGTTTAAAAAACAAAACAAGTTCTTATTAAGAGTTAAATAAAACAACATGTATTTTTTCACCTGTACAAGTAAACTAGACCCAGCTCACTGGCATTCTTAATTCTATTCATTTCATTATCTTTTGTACAGTCACTCTGATTCCTAGCAATAGGGTTATCTTTTCCTTGTTCTTATGTTGAATTGGGGCACAGATATTGAGGAAGAAGAGATAGGACATATGCCAGAGATGTTACATCCCAAATATCTCTCTCTTTAATGACTGCCTCATTACTTCCAAACTGAGCTATTGCAAAAAGCAGCCAAGAATATATTTTAATATTGATTGATTTTTTACTATATGCCCTAGGCGCTGAGAACTGCCTTTATATATGTTATTTCATTGGTTTTCTGCAAGATAGGTATTAATCACGCTAATGACATGAAAAAAATAATGCAATAAGTCCTTCTGAGTATGTTATTCCATCTTTGCATTTCTGGGTCTTCAGAACAGTTTCTTATTGTACGTCTCTCAGTCTTAATTCCTGTACTTTTAAAAATACAGGTTAAAACAATATTGCAAAGGAAATAATTGTGTCCCACTCCTCAAATATGTCTCAGTAGAACATCTACTCCAAGAATCAGTTTTACTCAAAAATTTGGAGGTAAAATCTGTATATCTTTATATTGTAATAATATATATAATATGGTATAAATACATATTTACATATATTTTAATAATGCAAACTTACATATATTTTTGAGCCAAAAAAATGCTTCAAACAAATTTCCAGCTTGAACTGGCACTTTCTAAGTATGCAAAAAAGGGCTGTGGTATGGTGAACTGTTCACAAGCCTCTGCTTTCAGGCAGATCTGGTTGTGTGTTTCAGTTATAGAATGTATGAAGGTACAAACTCTATTACTTCATATCTGTGAGTAATGTATTTACATTTAGGTAGTTGAATCTGTGGCACTTAGAGTAATTTCCCATTGCTTAATGCCAAATAATGTTAGCTGAATTAAAGAACAAATTAAAAAATGATTATTTGATTAATATCAGTCTCCCTTATGAGACTGAGCTTAGTAGGAGTAGCACTTGCTACTACTAATAAAACTCACTGCTAATAAAACTCTCTTTTGTTGCATTTCCAGGGTCTAGCTTGAAAATTGGCATAGGAAGCACCCTATAGGTTGAAGCGAGAAATGTTCACATGTGCACACACTCATAAACACCTATATCTTTACATTTTCATTTTGTTTATTTTTGCTTTTAGAATGATTTCCCTAAGAATATTTGTAAAAAACATTGCAAATTATCTTACCCCAAGTAAATGATTTATCATACCACTAACACAGCTAACACTCAAGTTAGCCGTGTTATTTCATATGCTTTGCAGAATAGATATTTCATGATGTTAATTAATATTAGAACAAAATAAGTTCATGGGGAATTTGAAGTCATCTAGAAAAATTTTCACATATTTTGACATTTAACAAACTTATGATATATCTTATGTCTTGATGAAATATATGATTTGAATCTTCTCAGAGAGCAGATGCAATCGAAATAAGTCTGTGATTAGAATCAGAAATCAGAAAACTTTGATCTAAGTCCTGAATATGCTACCATAAGCTATGTGTTCCTATGTGAATTACTTAAACTCATTCAGCTTTTAGCTTTGAACTTGAAAAATACAATATTCAATATATCAATCTCTCTAGGTGGTTATGAGGAACAAAGGGGATAATGTGTGGCAAAATGCCTTGTAAACTATAGAACTTACATAAATATGTTGTTCTGTTAACTGTTGTTCCTGGCCAAGCACTCTCTGGACATTTGGACCAGTTATTCTGACAGATTTGACAAGCTGAGCTTCACATGAAGGAGAAAAACTAACGTGGACCCCCTCAGACATCTTTACATTTAATTTTTCTAACTGCTACCACGTTGGTTGATGTAGCAATGGAATCAAAGTCTCTCTTTGCTATCAATTCCAACTTTTTTTTTCCCGGATAGAAAAGAGCAACATCCTCCAAAAGTTCTCTGGTATCAGTGCCCTCTGCCATGCTAGATTATTTAGTATAGATTCATGCTAACTTTGAATCAATCACATGTTAATCTAATTGTTTCTCTTTACATATTATCAACCTAAATTTTGTTGCTATTCTACACGTTCAACATTTCTATTATGAATGAAGATGTGGTAACAAATCATTTTTAACATTTTAAAGATAGGAAAGTTTTAAAACAAAAGCAACCTACTATTGTGGCAATGGCAAATATTTTTAAGGTGGTTGTTACTTAGTTTGTATGATACATATATAGGGGAATCTTAACTGTCTTTGAAAATTAAGAATTTCTATAAATTATATAGATAGGCTCCATTTCCAACATAGCTTTTCAGGTTGTACTAGTTTTCTATATTCTTTTATACTCTTTCATAATTGCTTCTCGTGGCTCTGTGTCAGATATGGAATGTGTGTGTGTGTGTGTATGTGAAATCTGGAGTGTGTGTGTTGTACCTGTGCATGAGAACCATGATCATATGTAGATCACATTACTTTAAAGGTTATTGTTTACAAATTTACTTTTGTAATTTTTTTCCTATTAGGTATATGAATTTGGAAAATGCAACATTATGCCAAAAGGAATAAAGTTTTTTAATCCACAGCGTACAAATGAAGAACAGATGGTTGATAACTTTTAATAATAAGATATTTTAAATGTGACTGGGCTCAGTAGTTCATGCCTGTAATCCCAGCAATTTGGGAGGCTGAGGCTGGCAGATCACTTGAGACCAAGAATTCCAGACCAGTATGGCCAATATGGTGAAGCCCATCCCTACTAAAAATACAAAAATTAGCCAGTCTTGGTGGTGCACACTTGTAGTCCCAGCTACTCAGAAAGCTAAGGCAGGAGAATCACTTGAATCCAGGAGGCGGAGGTTTCAGTGAGCCAAGATCTCGCCACTGCACTCCAATCTGGGTGACAGAGTAAGACTCTGTCTCTAATGATTATAATGTCTTAAAATTGTGTTTCATAAAAATATAGTAACATTATTTATATTTCTGAATAACCAAGTTAAGGTACCACATGACTTGACAAGCAACTTTGACTGAGGTAGCAGCCGACAAGCTATTTCAAACAACATTTTATTTTTCAGCTATCAACCGTTAAAGCGTGGGGGCTGAATATTTTACATATGCTATTTTAACTGTCTTAAAGTAGACAGTAAAATTCAATTTAAACATTAAAACTATCTTTCCCCACTAAATAAACCATAGGTGTCCCCTACACTTCTGACACTAATGTAATTATTATTAGCTTGCAATTCTTATCTGAGACAGTTATATAGATAAAGTAAGCCCTAAGTAACATTAAATTGGCCAATTTGACATTCTTCTCAGTAATGACCCTGACATGACTGTTTTGTGGCAAAATATGGGTATGATTAACTAATAGCAGGTGGGTCTTTACTGACATTAGTTATTTACTAGTTGCTTTTTCTACTTTAGATGAACTCTTTAGTACATAGATAATGGATACATATTAAGTATTTTTGAAAATTCTGGAGAGTGTCATAAAGATATAGATGTAAATACATAGATATATAGACTCCAGCCTATTTTAAAAAATATTTTATAATGTTATTTCACGAAAATGAAGTCTTGTGTAATGACCAATACTCAAATCTGTTTCATTCAGACATTTCTTTAATCTTCATTTGCAAGTTAGAGTTTTATCCATTGATAGCATTTTTTTAAATTATTTTTTCATTATTCAAAGAATATTTCCCACACTCACACTGGTATAATCTAATTTTTCATTATTCTTTATACATAAAACAAAAATATTTACTAATAAAATATTATTAATTACATTGGTAATCTATATATAAAACAGAAGTAATAATTATTATTGTATAATATTGCGATGATTAACATTTTTTTTAAAAAAGAAAGAGCCATATGAAATTACTTTGAAACAAATCATTTCTACTATAAATTGGAGGATTAGAAGATTTCCTCTGTAGAACTCAAAGCAATCACCCAGGAACTGGATTAGCAGTAAGAAAGCCTCACTTTAATGGATATTGTTAGTGAATTCCCCAATTAAGTAGGAGGTCTTGAGGTTGGAACTTAATTGCTCTGCTTAGTGAGCCACACCTCAGATACAGAGGCTTCAAATTTCACATAATATATGTGTGAGGGTTGAGGTGAAGAAAATTGTCACTCAACGTACTCGATGAAGTAATTAGATTTGAGCACTGAAAACCACGCCCAGTTTTAGACAAAAGTTTCTGAAATATTCTTTATTTGGAACAATATATGAACTAATTCCCATGAAAACTCAGACATCTGGACTTAAGTAAATTTTTTGGGTGTCCAGTGGTCTGCGAAATAAAAAAGACATTCTCTCCAAATTAGTCAATTTCTATTTCAATAATTCTTCACAGTAGTCTCCAAAATTTCAATGGCTTACAACATAAGCATTGTTTTTTTTTGTTTTTTTGTGTTTTCTTTTTGTTTTTTGTACACAGATCTGTGAAGTGGCTGCAGCACCTGTGTTTCAGCCTGAAGAATGGGCTCAGGTCAGTTCTGCTTATGTTTCATTTTAGGACTGCTGTGGTTTGGATGTTTGTGCCCTCTGAACCTCATGCACGAATTTGATCTCCAATGTGTTAATGTTGGAGGTAGGGGCTGGTGGGAGGTGCTTGGGCCAGGTGGGTAGAACCCTCATGAATGTGTCCTCCCTGGGGGTGAGGGGATTTTTCACTTTATTTGTTTCTGGCAGAGCTGGTTATGAAAAAGTGCTTGACATTTCCCCACCTTCCCCTCTGTCCATGTGATCTCTTTGCACATGCAAAGAGAGCCTCTTCTGCTTCCTGCCATGAACTGGAACAGCCAGAGAACCTCACCAGATGCAGTTATCTGGTCTTATACTTTCCAGCCACCTGAATTATAAGCCAAATAAACTTTTAAAATATATTATCCAGTTTTAGGTAGTCTGTTATCACCACACTAAATATACTAAAACAAGGTCTAAGCTGAAGAAGCAATCACTATCTTGAGTATTTTTCTTTTTCATGGCACAGAGCAGGGCACCTAGAGTGAAAGCTAAACAAGGCAAGTCCACAGAAGCACATGTGAAGCTAACTCATCTTTCATTGGCCCAAGTAAATTATATGTCCGAGCCCAGTGCCAGTGAGGCAGGGAATTATACTACTTCCACTATAAAACATAGCAAGAACAAAGGCAAAAGGATAATTCTAAACAAATGATACCATCCACTAAACCCTCATAAGTGAAAGAGAATTTAGTGCTCCTGTGTACTACTTACCACAACAAAATTGTAAAACTACTTGTGGCAAGTGTTTTAAGAGTTCAAAGGCAACATAAGACACATTTGATGATATATATTTAAGATATTTAGTGAGTAATCTCAAACTGCCATCCTGCAGTCATGCCATTATTAGTAGAGAATTTTCCATGGGTCTTTATGTCATGCCAGCAAGGCAATGACTACCCTTTGTCCAGGATTATCTTTTAAAGGATTTTTGCATAGTAAACAGCCTTGGAAGATAGATGTAATGTCTCCCTGTGGAGTAAAAGGCAAGCATGCTTAAAGCTTAATATCCATATGTGCTTGAACAAAAAAATATTTTATTATTTATTACTTTTCAGAAAAATGTATGTTTATTACTATTTATATTATGGTTACTTTTAAGAATATATTTATATATGTAAATCAAGCTTCTTAATTATGTTATTCAAATTGGCTATACCCTTATAGATTTTTTTTTTGTCTGCTTGATTTATCAATTACTGTGACAGGTATATTAAATCATCCACTCTGATGGTACATTTGTGTATTTTTCTGTGTTTATATCTTTTTTATGCTGCATATTTTAATCATATGTTACTAAATACACAAAAATTTAGAATTATCATATCTTTCTGTATAAATGCTTTTGCTATTATTTTGTGTCTCTCTTTATCTATAATAACATTCTTCATATTAGTACCTTTTTTCCTGAATTTCTATATCGTCTGCTCACAAATTTACTTCTCTGGTTCTAAGTTTCCTGTTCTTGGAAACTAGTATGAAGAAATACTGCAGATGGTTCACAAAATCCTACACAGATATTTATTTTGTAACAACAGTGGCAATGCAATCTAGAAAATTGAAGTTGTGATGATAGCTCCTTGATTCTTACATTTTCAGAAGTGGTAGAGTTTATAGTTCCCATGGGTAGGCAGTTCTGAGGCATTGCTCTGGCAATCATTTCTGGATATTATACTATATCACCCAACAATGTTAAACTTAATTTCTTCTCTTAAATTTCTTTCTTGTTAAACTATCTAGAGTAGATTCTATCTGTCACTGAAACTCACATAACACAGTAACTTACAGCACCACTCTGGTGATAGGAATCTGGAATTGATTCCTGGTTGATCTCCATGGCAGTGATTAAATTATTTTCAAATAGAGTAACAGTAACCTCTACATGCAGATTGCAAATGATTTGCTTAAATTATCATTCACAGTCCCTCCTTGGCAGACTGAATGGATGCTGCCATACCATCACACTGCAAATGAGGAATATAAGACCATAAGGATGAATGGTTGTTTCACTCACTGCCAAGTTTAAGGTGGCAATAACAGGATAGGTTTTAAGTTTTGTTTTTTTCTTTTTAATTAAAAAAAAAGAAAGGCATGGTAAAAAGAAAATCATTTCTATGACTACCCTAAAAAAAATGCAGAGCCAGATTCTCTGGGTTGGGAAATTACAACATACATTAAATTCACAAAATCTTCTAGCATCTTATGTACTAATTAGAGTATTCATTGGGAAAGAGTTGCAGACTGATACTGAGAATGATGATATTTGAAATGATTTATTTGATTTAAATTACTCCCAAACTCCCACTCCTACGAAGCCTCACTTGACCACAGAGTCATGCCTTGCTTATAGACCCTGAAGGGGCATTACCTCATGTCCACCTCCACTGCCTGTCAGTGCTAACAGCACCACTACTAAGGTCAAATTCAGTATGCTGAGTCCCAAAGGACCAGAACATTTATGCACCATAAAAAAGATTATAATATTAATACATACATGTCAACAAAAATCAAAATTGTGGGTAAAAGTAATTTCTGGGAACACTAGACCAAAATAGAGATAACATGGTTTTAGATTAATTGAGTTTATTGATAATGAATATATATATATGTACATACCAGTCATGTGGTATATACTGTGATATATATATATAGTGCTGTCTGGTAAAATATAATAAGAAACATACGCATATTTTAATTTTCTAGTAGCCATAAAAAAAGTAAAAAGAAGAAGGTGAAATTAATTTTAATAATATATTTCATTTTGTAATATATTTAAAATATCATTTCAAAATAAAATCAATATAAAACTATTGATGATACATTGTCCTTTCTTTTACTGTTCTTCCAACTCCAGCATGATTTTATATTTATAGCCTATCTAATTTCAGATACTAAATTTTTATCATAAATACTTGATTTATTTACATATAATAAAACAAACTGAGAAAGTAGATTCAGATCCCCAGATTTTCCAAATATAATTAAACATTTTTCAGTAACAGAATAAAGTACCAAAATAACATTTTACATTAATATTTGCATCTAGATTGAAAAAACTCCTGTTGACATCATCAGGGAAATTTGATAGGTAATTACTTCAAGAAAACCAGAATAGTCTACTATGTATTTGAAAGGAAAGAAAGCAGGAAGAATGGAAAGAGGAAAGGAAGGAAAACAACAGAAGACAGGAGACAGGGGACAGGAGAAAGGGAGGGAGAAAGTGAGGACGAGATGGAAGAATGAAGGAATTAAGGAAAGAAAATAACAAGAGTAACAAAGGGTTTCTGGAAATTAACAATATTATCAATATATAGCTAGAAAGAGATAAGAGAAAGAGATAAGTTTCAAGGGCCAGCTATTGATGTGAACAATAAACTGAAAACATATCCTAATATAAAGAGCCAAAGAAAAAAGAAAAAAGAAAGCAGATGTAAGAGAAGAGTTAACAAGGAGATTTACTTCCAGTTGTTTAACAATTGCCTATGCTTCAGAGCCGAGAATGAGATAGAAACAAGATAGAAAACACAATCACTACAAACAAAATAGAAAACACAAATCCCTGGAAAATACTCCTGAACATAGTCTTCAAAGATTTGACTGTTAACAAATTGCTGAAGCAAGATAAAAGAAATAATGTATATACAAAACCATGCTACCCACAAGGGTTAGAAAACAGACTGAAGTAAGACAGTGCTCATGACACCAGATTCCGCAAACCTGTGTAGTGACATCCTGAAAGTTTTGAAAACTATGCAAGCAAACAATTGTGAACTTCAAATTCTAAGTTAATATATTGTAGTGTAAGGCAAAATAAAGACATTTTCAGTCATAAAGTAATGAGAGTGCTGATTGAATATTTATATAAAACTAAATATTCTGGCAGGGTGCTGTAGCTTATGCCTGCAATCCCAGCACTTTGGGAGGCCGAGGCAGGTGGATTATGAGGTCAAGAGATCGAGACCATCCTGGCCAGTATGGTGAAACCCCATCTCTACGAAAAATACAAAAATTAGCTGGGTATGGTGGCATGCACCTGTAGTCCAGCTACTCGGGAGGCTGAGGCAGGAGAATCGCTTGAACCTGGGAGGCGGAGGTTACAGTGAGCCAAGATGGCACCACTGCACTCCAGCCTGGGCAACAGAGTGAGACTCCAAAAACAAAACAAAACAAAACCCTAAATATTCTGAAATATTCTCTTGGAAAAGAAAAAAAAAGTAGAAGTAGGACTATGAGAAAGTTGATATGAGGCACTAAAAATAGTGACAGAATGACTTCAGGATGAAGAAGAATAGGTGAAAATATATTTTTGAAAAGTAATTGTCCTGGATGTTTAGAAAAACGTACTTTGGCAAAGTTTAGGGCCATATGGATTATTTACTTTTCTCAAGTTACTCTAACTGCAATACAGGACTCCGAAGTGATTGATATTCAATGTCAAACATAATATATTCAATGACAACCAAAAATTTCAAAAGTAGATAATGTTCTTACTATTTCAAAGCATACAGCAAAAGTTAAAAATTATAAAATGAAAATATACACAACAAAACCAAAACAAATGTAGACATGAAGAAAGATGGGAGGTTATATAATGAGGAGAAATTCTTTATCTCATAGTGAGCATTAAACATAAATGTCAAAGTTTTTTTAAAAAATTCTAAGAACACTATGTAATATATTTTAATTATATGCTTGTAAGAAATTTACTTTATTCTTAGCTTCTTCTTGTTTAGAAATCATTTTGAATTAAAAGAAAATCATGTAGTCCCTATTCTAGTTTTTGCATTTAATATATACGCGTGTTTGTTAGTAGATTTTAAAAGTTCTCTTTTACTTCTCCTCTATTTTTTTTTCTAGAGGAAATAGAAGTTAACATGAGCATTTGAAATGACTGACAAAATACATTTATATATTCTCACAAAGCAAATGCACTTTTAAACCTCCCATGTGGGAAAATTCTTCTCAAATGAAAGATGGAAAAAAAAATTGGGGTAAGAGGTAACCAAATCACCCAAAATAAAAAAGATTTTTAAGTAGAAAACTAATACTACGCAGCAGAACTTCTTTATGTGTTCAAAATCCTAACGTTTTTCTTAAGGAGTTGGGATGGAGTCAACAAGTCCCAAATCAGTCTTTCTATATTAAAAAGAGACAAAAGGGAGAATCTAATGAGCTTAAACTCAGAGCCACAGAGATAATGAGAGCAAGAGACCTTGGTCTGTAAGCAGCAACTCCCTTTGTTTCACATTGAATACCCTCATCTAGTTATTAGTGCTTCCTCCAGTAATCTGTCAAACAATGAGGGACTAGAATTTTAAAAGGTGCATCGCCACAGAAAGCAAGCCAGTGCTGAGCTAGTGAAAAGGTGAGATAATGAGATTGACATTGCTGACACTGGAAATCTGGTGATATAAAGATTAGTTTACAATCAAATTACTCTCATATTCACTTATAGCCAAATAAGTAAAGAGGCCACCTGTAAAGTATTTTCGCCACAAGCAATGGTATGGAGACTGTTATAATAAACACATGTTTTAGGCAGCAAGGAATTCAGTGGAAGTTGCTAGACACACAGGTTGTTTAAAACTAAGCAAGATTCTCCTAAATGAATGATTCATCCATAGTAGCAACACTAATTCATTATTGACTTTCAGTTTATATCTATTTTCATTTTTTCCAATCTGTTGCAATGCAATAGAAGTGATGGTTTGTTATGCTGTTGTTTTAAAATGTTGTTTTAAGTACATAATTTCACTCCATTTGTGCCAGGAAAATGCCCAAACACCTTCATTAGAAATAAAGCAAATCTGTTCAACAGTACTCTGAACAGCAGGCACTGTATGCTTTATTGAACAGAAAAGCTTTAACAAGCCTTATCGTGTACACATGTTCATTGTGCCTGTGTCTGTTTATGTTCGCAAACTTCCTGAAAATGTGGGTACAACAACAAAGTAGTGTTTAGCTACCCTACTTACTTGGCCAGGTGGTTGATTATATGGTTTGGCATATTTTTTGCAGGTGGTATACAAAATCATATGTACGAGCTGTTCAGTCCACTGAACAGTTTTGTAACATTTTTTGCTAAATGACACAGCCCCAGCCACACATAACAACACATAATGATGCCAGAGTGATATCTTCACTGGATTCATTTAGCTTTGCAAAGAATTACCTAAGAAAGACATTTTCCTGCTTTCATTTCTGTTTCATGCTGGGTAATGTTGGCAAGAATTATTCATGGCACATGTGAGCAATTCAAAGAAATATTGTAAAACAAAAAAAAAAAGGCAGCTTTGCAGAGGTGTGCTATCTGCTTGATGACTTGGCATGCTGCCCCTGGTGCTTGGCATAGCACCCTAGCTGCTGGCACAAGGGATGTTATATATACTTGCCATTGGGCCTCTACTATGCTACTTGCTGTGCACGATCAATATCGACCAACTGCATAAACAACCAGATGAACCTTGTATCTGAGGGATAGCAAATAGCATTTGAATTATTTTACATAAATCTGAAAATGTAATAGCGGTTGACATTCCTATTAGTATTATATCTGAGCACGATGATCATAATTGAGTAACATTAAATTTAGTTTATTGAACAGCAGTCCACTGCCCGCTTTACTGTGACTGCGATCTGTGTAATGAAACCAGCAGTACGAAAAATTCTCTCAGTTGGTACACTTCCTGGAGAGCAGCCAAAGTATTTATTGCTATTTGTGCAATTAATGGCCGTATCGATTTCTTTTTTTTCTAGTAAATAGTAGATAAGTTGTGCTAAGTTTTCTTAGCTCTTCAGGGTTTGTTTCAGCTGTAATTAATGTGACTATAAGAATAATACTCGATTGTTCTCGGGAACTGGTTTTCATGTCTGCAGCATTTTCAACTTACACATTACTCTGGTTTGAAATGATTAAATTGATAAGTGACTCTATTGCCAAAATAATCCCATATGCTGAAGTATGATTTATTAATGTTCAAAAATCAGAAGGTAAAACTTCACTAGCCAAAATGCTGTGGTGGTTAATCATCTGTTTTTCCAGCTAATTCCATAATCCTCAATGTGACAATCAATTCATCATGCTGAAATGGCAAATTCATATAAATCATATTTCCAAGTTCTGTAGGCAGTCAATAAAATATATTGCACATTTCCCATAAATTATGTGATAGAATGTTAATTTATTTTTCACATTAAAAACTCTAACTACCATATGTATTTATATTTTGTGCTTGTAAAATGATGAGCCTCATCCTGGCACATCTAGACAATTACATCATGCACATGAAAGAACATGTGAAGCCCTCTGATTTACGAAGAATTCACAGAAATACTGGGAAGTCCACCTCCTCTAGTATGCTCAAATGGTCTAATGTCTTCTCCTACTTTGTTCTTATGTCTTACTGATCAGGATTCAAAGATCTTCTTTAGTGTATTTCTCACTTGCAGGAGATGGGTAAAATAAAGAAGGTCAGTGTTGGCGTCATTTTGTGCATTCTTGCTATTGAGGGAATGAGAGTAATCTACATTCCAGTTCATATGCTCCTCTTTCTTTTATTTCAGTTCCGTACATCACCCTAATTTCATGGTTAGAGTGAATACTCTACAATTCCTTTCTTTCTTTTTAACCTTTTCTCTAAAATATATTCAGTATACACAATAAGAACTAAAATATAGGAATGTATCATTTCCAGACATCCCAATGGGTCATATGATTCATAATTCTCTAAGGAAAAGAATTATAGTGGGAAGGGCTTTCTGTCTTTAGTAGATACAATCCCTGATGTTGTCCTATTAAAAATAAGACAGCAGTTTCTAAATGTGACATGGACATGGCACAATAAATGTCTAACTTTACTCCATTTTATATGTCATATTAAATGTACTAAATTATGCAACAGGTCAGAATCCCAAATATTCCCTAAAGAAGAGTTCACCTGTACATATTTAGGGCTCAGATAGTCAGCAGAAGTAACACATTTAAGGAAACAGTCTGGATCCTGAGTTTGTTTTCCTTCTGACTTCTGTCTGTTATTTCTCATAAATGCTTTATATCAATACTCCTTTTTATGTGGATTTTAGATCTGCTATGTTCCATCTAAAAATGGCTAATCACTTGCTCTCTCTGACTGTAGTTCATCCTCTACCTCAATGTCCTGGTTATCCTTAGGTCTGACAGGCAAATTTTTTTTTCATATGAGGAGATTCTCGACTCAGTTCCTGCAAGTTACTTTATGAGAAGAACAATGGAGAACTTGTCATATACAATCTGATTTTGTTGAAAAATTTGTTAAAACACACACACACACAGGCTGGGCACGGTGCCTCATGCCTACAATCCTAGCACTTTGGGAGGCCAAGGTGGGTAGATCACCTAAGGTCAGGAGCTCCAGATCAGCCTGGCCAGCATGGAGAAACCCTATCTCTACTAAAAATACAAAAATTAGCTGCACGTGGTTGCAGGCACCTGTAATTCCAGCTACCTGTGAGGCTGAGGCAGGAGAGTCGCTTGAACTTGGGAAGGCGGAGGTTGCAGTGAGCTGAGATTGTGCCACTTCACTCCAGCCTGGGCGAAAGAGTAAAACTCCGTCTCAAACAAAACAAAAAACAAAATGTTATTTTGGAATTATATGTCTACCACTGAGAATGAAATTAACTTTTTTTTGTAATGACTCATCCATAACACATTGCCATCCAACAAATTGTTCTTTCCTTGAAATGTAATTACTAATATTTACATATAAGAAACGATATTTCTTCTGGAAAAGAAAATTTGTCTTAAAGATGATTTACCAATGAGGCTAAAACCCACCATATTCAGGGTAACACATTAGTTCAGTCAGTTTCTACACTGTATACAAAAGCTGGCAAAAGAAGAGGGTTCAGGGGCAAGAGCCAAGATCTGGCTGATGGAACAGAGCAGTTAGCACTTGCTGCTTGAGTACCTAGGGATATGGGCACTAACCTCTGTGATGGTTGTATTTCAGCCAAAGATGCAGCATAAGCTGATATATGTTGTCACAGACTGAACCATAAAAGTCTATGGAACACAAGCACCTTTTTACAAGAAGGGCTAACTCTAAAATGTTATATGACTTAACAATACAACAGCTGGAATGAAACCATAGCTTTTCATTCAGAAATTCTTGCTCTTCCAGAAGCATGAAGTTCACCTATTAGGTAACAGGAAGTGTGTGTGTTTGGTGTGTGTTTGTGTGTGTGTAAGGACATTTTTACAAATGTGATCTCCTAAGGGTGTGCATATCTGAACTTAGCTCTTCATTACTTAAAACACTTCAGTGGCTTCCAATTATATTTATCCTAAACCACTAATACCTGAGATTTCAATCATGGCACAAAGGAAGAGGAGAGAAGTTGAGCTACTTGGGGCCAAGGTTGGGTATTTTACCAGAATTAAATTAAAATTCTATTTCAATCTCTAGGACAACCACTAAGAAAAGTCAAAATTATATAGTTTTAAAAATCACAGCTACTCAGGAGGCTGAGGCAGGATAATCGCTTGAACCCAGGTGGTGGAGGTTGCATTGAACCGAGATCGCACCATTGCACTCCAGCCTGGGTGATAGAGTGAAACTCTGTCTTAAAAAAAATAAATAAAAAAATCAACAGAGAAATAAAACTATTTATATAACTCAATATAAGGCAATAAAGTGATCACAGAAGAACAACAAAGACACAAGACAAATTCAAAGCAAATATGAAAATGATAGATGTAAATTCCACAATATAAGTTAACTAAAAAGGTAATGATCATCAAATTGGGTTAAAAAAATCAAGATTCAACTATATGGTGTTTTTGAGAGAGATACAGTGATTCAAAAGCACAAATAAGTTGAAAATAAAAGAATGGCAAAAGATATACATATATCTGTCAAAAAATAACCACAGAAGAGCTGGAGTGGCTACATTAAGATATGAGAGAATTTAAGAAAACAGACATTACAATAGACAAAGAGTGACAAAAGGGTCCATCAGTGTTCATAACGATGAAAGGATAAACTCAGGGGAGAAAAAAAAAAAATGTTTATGCACTTAACAACAAAGTCCAAAATAGTTGAAGCAAAAACTGGCAGAATTGAAAGTTGAAATCAGAAATCCAACAATAATCTTCAATAAGTTATATTCCCCACTCTCAATGGTTTATTTTTAATTGTTAACTTTTAGTTTAGGTTTGGGGGTACATGTGAAGGTTTGTTACATAGGTAAATACAGGTAGCGGGAGTTTGTTGTACGTATGATTTCATCACCCTGTATAAAGTCCACTATCCCATAGTTATCTTTTCTGGTTCTCTCCCTCCTCTCACCCTCTATCCTCAAGTAGACCCCCATGTCTGTTATATTCTTTATCTTCATTAGTTCTTAATATTTAGCTCTTACATGCAGCTGTGTATATGGCAGAACGATTTATATGCCTCTGTGTATATACCCAGTAATGGGATACCAGATCCAATGATAGTTCTGCTTTTAGCTTTTGAGGAATCACCATACAGCATTCCACATGGTTGAACTAATTTGCACTCCCACCAACAGTGCACTTTCTCCTCTACCTCACCAGCATCTGTTATTTTCTGACTTAATTATAGTCATTCTAACTAGTAAGAGATGGTATCTCATTGCAGTTTTCATTTGCATTACCCAATGATCAGTGATATTGAGCCTTTTTTACGTGATTGTTGTGTGAAGTATAACTTCTTTTGATAAATGTTTGTTTATATCCTTGGCCCACTTTTAGTGGGGTATTTTTCTCTTATAAATTTGCATAAGTTCCTTATAGATGGTGTATATTAGATCTTTGTCAGATGCATAGTTTGCAAAAATATTCTCCCATTCTGTACATTGTCTCTTTATTCTATTGATAGTTTCTTTTGCTGTGCAGAAGCTCTTAAGTTTAATTATATTACACTTGTCATTGCTTTTGGTGTCTTTATCATGAAATCTTTGTCCGTTACTAAATTAAGGATGGTATTGCCAAGGTTGTCTTCTAGGGTTTTTATAATTTTGAGTTTTACATTTAAGTCTTTATTCCATCTTGAGTTAACTTTGTGTATGGTGTTAGGAAGGGGTTCAGATTCAATCTTCTGCATATGTCTAGCCGGCTAACCCAGCACTATTTATTGAATAAGGAGTCTTTTCTCCATTGCTTGTTTTTGTAAGATGGTTGTAGATGGCCTTATTTCCGGGTTTTCTATTCTGTTCCATTAGTCTGTGTGCTTGTGTTCATACCAGTACCATGCTGTTTGGGTTACTGTAGCTTTGTAGTATAGTTTGAAGTTGGATAACATGATGCCTCCAGCTTTGTCCTGTTTGTTCAGAATTGCCTTACCTATTCGTGTTCTTTTATAAACTCAACTAAAAATCACCAAGAATACACAAGACTTATACGACATTATCAACTAAATTGATAGATTGTAAAAATTAAAATTTTTAACACAATTAATCCGAAGTCTGCAGTATACAAGTTCTTTCAACTGTGTATCAAATATTCTCCTGGATGGCCTATACGTTTAGCCACAAAATAAGTCTGAATAAATTTTAAAATATTGAAATCATATAAAATATGTTTTCTGACTAGAATTAAATTAGAAATCTATAACAGAAACAAGAATCTGAAAAATGCTAAACATTTGGAAAATAAACAACATTTTTAAAAAATGTCTCAAAGAATAAATTACAAAGGAAATAGATAAGATTTTGAACTGAATAAAAATTAAAATATACCTTAAAACTTATCAGATATAGGTAAAGCAGTATCTAGATGTAAATTTATATCCTGAAATCCCTGAATCAGTAAAGAAAAAAAAAAAAATCCTCAAATCATTAGCCAAGCTCCTGCTTTAAGAAACTAGAAAAAAAGGCAAACTAAATAAAAAGCAAGCAAAAGCAGGCAGCATAGCCACAATGATTGGAGCACAAATAAATAAAACTGAGAGCAGAATCAATAAAGAAATCAATGAAACCAAAGTTTGTTTGTTTGTTTGTTTGTTTGTTTGTTTTTGAAATGTTAAACAAAACTGACAAACCTTTAGCAAGTTAGATTGAGAAATTAAAAGACAAGACACACATGACCAACCAAAGAATAAAAGAGAGAATGTTATTATTAACAACCAAACAGATAATAAAGGGATAATAGAGGGACACTATGAACACATTTTTGCCAACAAGTTAGTATGGTGCCAAAGCTAATGAGTGATAAAAATAATTTAGAAACTGGGAAAATAACCTTGATCTACTCTCCTGAGAACTAGGAATGGTTCATTACAAAGAGTAATAATCTAACCATAAACGTAAAAAACTGGACAATGTTTGAGGATCATAATGGATATTTTAAAACAAAACAAAAATTAAATCACAGTGATATATTCTGGGGAAAATACAGCTACTAGGAAGAAGCATACTCTAACAGAAATGACTTGTACTTCAGCTATTAAAAATCACTCTAGTTTTCTTGATTCTCAAAGACTGAAGTAGGTATCTCTTTTCTGTGCTACAGTATACTTCTTTCATAATAGTCCCTATTATACTCTGTATTGAAATCACCAGGTGACTTATTTATGTATGACACCTGACATCAAATTTTTGAGGATAGAGACAATGTTTTCTGCATTGTCATATTCCTATTGCCTAGTACATAGTTGGAGCTCATCAGATATTATATTTACTTGAAAGACCGAATGAACAAACAAGATGGGAATTTCCATCCAGCTCTCAAATTAACTGGGTGACTGAGAATTAAGCAATAAGGAGTAACTATAGTGTCTCCATGTTGGCCTTCTGTGACATTCTGTGAAATCAATCTGGAATGGTATCAAGATGGAATCCAGTTTATCCATCCCCTAGGTCGTATCAGTTGCCTTCATAAGCTTTGAATCTGAGCTCCTGATCACTCCAGAAGCAGGCCTGGCACTCACCAAATCTGCTCTTCTAACGGACTAGAGCAGGAACCAAGGTTCTGTCACTTCGTAATGTTACCAACTCCCGATCAAAAAGAGGTGGAGCTACTGCTTCCCAACGAAGGCTGTAACTCAAAAACTCAATAGACCGAAGGTCAGTGCCTCTCATCCACACGATGACACCAAGCCTTTTCAGATCTCTGAGCACTATTTGGAATACAGAGCACAGCAGTGCCGCAGCTCCTCCTCCTCCTCCTCCTCCTCCTCCTCCTCCTCCTGAAGCTAATCTTTCCTGGTAAACCTGGCTCCAGCCAACTGCTAGTGTGAGGTCCTGCCCTTTGCTTTTGATTGTATGACACTGGCTTGGGCAACTCTCTGACACTAAGCTTCCATGTCATCTGAAAAAGAAGAAACAAAGTACAAGTCTGTGATTTGACTTTTATTTCTCCCCAAAATCTGTATTTGTGAGTAAATCATGAGCCAATGGACTGAAATTGCTTGTTCACATCACCTTAATGTGGTAGAGAGAAGTTAACATAGGCAGACTGGCTAGGCAAAGAGAAGCATTTTATTTCTAGTAATGAGGGAAGACTCGGTGACATAATTTTGAAATTTGAGGCTCCAAGGAATATTGTGCTAATGCTCCTTACCCAACTTTCTGCACCCGGAATTGTCCTTCATGTGCCCTTTGCTCTCTCTACATTCTGAAGAGAAAGTTGGACTATACAATAATATTTTTGACTGGAGTAACTATAAATTAATGAGATAAATTTGTCTCTGTGACTAGTGGTTGAAGTCTTATTGACTTACATGCACAATGAACGTCATGCCAGGAATTCAAAAAATTTTTCAAGAGACCCCACATGTATCAAAAACGATTTGCAAGGTCTTTGTCTAATTATTCAAAAAATACATGGCTAACTGAAATTAAAACTAAGAAAGCTGCTAGACTTTGAATATTTGTATATTTTGTTAGATATATACATGTATACATATACATATATATGGAAAAAGTTAATGCAGCAGTCTTGTTTTATTCTGTTCTTGCCTATTAGTAATCGTGATTACATGCAAACTCTGAGAACAAGACAACTTGAATTATTTTTGTAGCTATTGAATGATGATGTTCTTTCTGTACATCCCAAGCATTCTGTCATCCATGCATCCCAAGTGCATCATGATGGACCAGGTTGTCAGCATGTTCAGAGTAAACATGAAGATTCATGATGTGCATCTAATGCCTGGTTCAGGGTCTGCACCATGTTGGAGTCCAAGACTCAAGTGGGCTTTCCTGGGTAAAGATTGCTCCCACATAACCTACAATTTGCAGGTGGAGAAAATGATGCATCTATGTGATACCCATAAAGTGAAGGCAAGAAAGCCTGTGTTTGTGACCATTCCCCTTTGCCTATTGCATATCATGTTTCTGTAATTTTCACTATATGCTTTGCTGCAATAACTGTTAACTGTTGTGTATAATTTTATGTTTAGTTACGTGAGTCCTTCCAGTAAATTAGAGAGCTTGTGAAGTCACTGGTCTATGAAAATAGCACATTTCATAATAATTTTATGAATTCGTTTATAATAATCAGTGATATACTTTCAAAAAAGATACACTTCATAGAATTATAATTTTCCTTCTTTTAATACAATTAAAACACTCATATGAGGTATTTAGTCAAATTCATAGAGACAGAAAGTAGAATAATGATTGTCAGGGACTGGGGAAAGATGGAATAAGAAGCTGTGTAATGGGTACATAGTTTCAGTTTTGCAAGATGAAAAACATTCTGCTGATGGATTGTGGTGTTGGTAGCACAACTATGTGACTACACCTAATGCCACTGAACTATATGCTTAAAAATGGTGAAAATGGTAAATTTCATATATATTTTTCCCATAACGTTTAACATGTTATTAAAACATTAAATAATAATATTTTACTAACATAAATTTTAAAGTCAGTTGCAGTTAATAAATGTCTTTATATCTTTGTATTTTATTTTATTATCAAAGATAGACTAAGGTCCCAGTTATCAACTAATACATCTGAAATTAAAACTTCCCAGGAAGCAGCAAGTCACCCTTTCCCATTCCTACTGTTCCTCTCTATTTTAGGCCTTCATCTTCTTCTTGAGAACAGTCTAACTGCTCAGTATTTCCCATTCCCCTAGAAGGTCTCAGGGACCTGGTTACAATCCATATCCTTTTTTGTTTAAATATTTCCCACTCTCCAGAGCTAATAAAATATAGTCTAGTCCCTATAATCGAGTCTTGAAGACACTTTATTTTTTCACCAAAGTCACTACTTCTCCTACTCTGCAAAATATTATATGTTGGGTCCTGAACTTTTCACTCCTATCCAAACATACCATTCTCTTTTATACTTCTAGACCACTACATTTCTGTAGAGAATTACACTCTCTACCCCACAAAAATGTGAGAAGGTAATATTGACAGGGTATATTTTGTTCTTTAATTGTCACCTCCTCCGTGATGTCCTCTTCACCTCAGATTCTTTCAGAATTAACACGGATTTGCCCAGTGTCTTCCAAAAGTGCTTGGTCCACCTCTGTTTTATAGTACTATAAGAGCTGAATAGTTATTTCCAATTTTTTTCTTGTCCCTTGTGGAGGGAGAATAATACTTTCCCACCACATTAATGTCAGTCCCACCACATTAATGTTATTTGGTCTGGCCAGTGAAATATAAGTGAAATTGGCATGTGTCCCTTCCAGATAAAAATAATATTAAGAATCAGAAATATTTCACAGAGAATATTTCTTTTAGCTTGATTTCCATAGTGAATATAATATACAGGAGAACCATAGCCCAACGATGAGGATAATATTAGTTTTTATAAACCACTGCAATTTGGGGGTCATTTGTTATGGCTGAGATTATCCTTACTAATGTGAGTTCTAACCATGTTCTGTATTATTAATTTGTCTATAGAGCTGGCTCTTTCCACTAAACTATGAGATTCATTGCATTAAAAATTGCTATTTGTCTTTGTTATTTTAATGCCTAACACTTTGCTCAGTTCAGAGATGTTTAATACATTTTTTGTATGAATGGACAAATAAAGGGGGGAAAAAAAGGATAAAACTTTAAAGCTATTCCAGTCATTATTATTATGCTCTATTATATGGAGTTACTTCTCACTGTATCAGAAATGTTGCTTACTCAGTATTCATATATGTGAGTATTTTCATCAACTGGTTTGTTGGGTTAATGATTTGGTCATTTCTTGAAGAGACAGTGATTTAACCTAATAGAGATCAAAGCTACTGATGTTGCCTGAATTTAGATTAGATAAGTATTGCACCTTTCTAGTATATGTTTCACCATTTTGTTTATGGAGTGTGAAATATATAGCCTTGTGCTGTTTCTGCACCTTTCATCCATGCATAGCCAACAAAATACTGTATGCACCATTTCTGCTAACCTTGGCAAATTAGCAGAGGTATTTGCGTAATCAGGCAGTTGAGTGTTTGTGTAGTTTATCACATTTTATGAAAAGGGAAGTGTGTTAAGGAGGATTAAGCAGAAAAATAACTATCAGTGGCTTATATTTAGAATATTGCTGTAGTAAAATAAGAAAAAATAAAAGTGATGCCAAGTGTTTCATTGAAAAAAATTAAGTTTCATTAATAAGGTGATATGACAAAACCAAAACTATACGGTTCATTTTTTTTTTTCTTGTCAGTGAGAAAGTAGAGAAACATTTGTCTTCCTTTTTCTGAGAATATTAGTTCACCTTTAATTCCATGTGACTAGCTCCCAGTATTTTTTCTTTTTCTTTTTTTTTTTAGCTAAGATTGTAGTCCTTCAAGTACAATGTTGACAGCTTTGAGTTGACAAAGAATCATTATAATCAGTGCTGAAGATATGAAATCCCAATGAGAGAATTCATGTTTATAGTAGCAGGGACCACACACTGTGATAGTTTGCATTAGGAACTCAGCAGGTGCAATATGCAAAACTGAATCACAGTAGTGGATTTGAGGGACTTAGGATATAAAAAGGTCATTTTTGTTCAAGTACCTGTCTACTGTGTTCAAATAAAAAAATACAGAATATTTCCATAAAATTTTGCAGAAGATAACATATTGTGTACACATGAACTTAAAGGTTTCCATAGTGTTAGTGCAAATTATATTGTTTACCTTAATGTCAACAGCATTTGAATGCTAGATACAGAAGTTGATTCAAAGCATTATAGATGTCATTTTATATAAGCAAGGAAAAAAACTCAAAACATTACAAATAGCAGATCTTATAAATATTCAAATCACCCAAACGTTTTTCAGTTGTAAGGAGTCGGCTGAGCTGTAGAGATGAGGTGTGAAAAAGTATTGTGAGAGTGAAACCCTATGTTTAAGTGCTGTCCATTCTCTGTAACCGCTAGGGTGCATTGAATGTAATGGCATCATTTTTATTCTATTCTATACACGGGATGGGGAAGGTGGTTTTGCCAGGAAAGTTAGATTAGTTGTTCCTAAGAAAATTGTCAAGTAATTATTCTTAGAACCATCTCGTTCGTCTGTGTTCTGAACCTATTTGGCATCTTGGTAATATTTCACGCCCATATATTTCACTCATTCATTTTTCAACAGTGCTTTACAAAACACCTATTCTGTCTAGGCACAAGAGGATCATGGAAGTATAGAACATGATCTCTCTTTCTGAGGCATTTGAAGACTAACGGAAGACATGAACACCTAAGCATAATTAAAGCAATGTCATTAGAGACAAGGGAGCCACAAAGAAGAAAGTGCCACACTCTGCCTGAGCTTGTAAGCATTCACAAAGGTGCAGGGCTATGAGTTGAGGTGTTTTCCTATGGGTATGCACTCACTGAGTAAATAAATGGGTTAGTTGAGGCAGAGAGAACATCACATAAAAGGCATAGCGAAAGCACTAAGCAGCTTGCTGAGATCGACTTCCAAAGGATTTGTGAGAAGTGGCTAAACAGAAACGAAAATGGGCAGAATCCTGCCGGCTATATGCTGAGGAATTTGGGTTTTATCTTGTTTAATTAAGAGTCATAGAAGAATATTAATCAGCAAGGCAATAGGAACAAGTTTGCCTTTTAAATAATTTGGAAGATTTTTCCAGGGAAACTTAAAATTGCAGGTGAAAAAAAGGATCACTTAAAACCTAAACTCGTTTTCTCTCCCCACTATTAACCACTTTTAGTCTTGAAAGTTAATTTAAAGATATTCATTTTAAATGTCATTTGCCTAACAACAACTTACAAATATTTGTATGCTTTCAATAATATATTCTGTGCAGTAATGATCCAAATCACAATAAAACTAAGTGAAATTTCTTGTACTAGGTTTTTGGGAAGCTTGATAATTTTCAGGTAATCACTGAAAAGCACCAGCAGCAGGGAGCATAGATTGTAAGATGCTTCACTCTCCAGTCTTAGTGGAAAGATGCAGAGGCAGAGGGATATGATGGCCTTGAGTTTGTCCTGGACCATCCTAACCCTTCAAACCGCTGTCCCTAAAATGCTACACACAATTCTTTACTCTGAAGCACTAAGGGATCTTTTTTCCATCTTCCCACTTGCTCTTGTTGCTTCTCATCAGTCTTTTAATTAAATTCCAACCTGTGTTAACTGTTATTATTTTTAGGTAGACTCGAAAGTCCTCGTGGACTACAAATGATATTCCCATGCGTAGTACTCAGAATTTATCTCATTACTAAATGGACTTCCTTGAGCACTGAATAGAAGTCCCTAAATGTCAGTGGCCCTTGTTTAAAAATGTAAAACTATCTAAATTCCTTTTATCACGTCGAGTGAATTATTTCTAGATATAAATACATCTCTCTGAAAAACAAGATTTACTTTGTAAATGATTGTGTTACATTAAAAGGCATTTGACAGTGTTTACCACTAGTTAAGACAGAATAGCACAAACGAATTTTTAAAAATAATTTTGTAAAATAGCAAATGGGAAAGTAGTTTATTTTATAATGTCAATTTTTTGATGACAGAAAACATGTTACCTTGTCATAAGTTGACATTAAAATATAAATAAAATATATTTCATTAAAATATAAACTGGGTTTAAAAACTAGGTTCCAGGTACCCAGTTTTATATGCTATTCAGTAATTACTAGTATTTAGGTTAGTCCACCTAAAAATGCTCCACTGGCCAAATGATTCTTAGAAATGTTTGAAAGATCATTCTAGTGTTGTAGTTTGGGTATGTTGTATGACACAACGATTTACCTCTCTCACACTCTAGTGACCCTAAGTTCTCATTCTGGCTCCATTTCTGGAATTTACAACATTCACTTAGATACCCAACACTCACTCTCCTCAAGCATATTGGTTAACAAGTTATTTAGCCTTCTGGGCCAATGCTACATGCCCTTGTCAAAAATGTAACATGTACTACTTTTTCCAGATAAAATACCTAAAGTAAAATCTGATATTTTTACAACTTTATAGGGAAAGATTTAAGAGCAAGAAAAAATATAAACACTTCTAACAATAATAGTAATGATAATAAAATTATTAGGATTTGAAGTTTTAATAATATTGAGGAATTTAATAAAATGATTAGTGGAAATAGCAAACTTGTTTTTCAAGCTACTCCTTTCTTACAGTTTTGAGCTGGACACAGTTCCTCAATTGCCTCCAGACATTCACTTTGGGTTTTAAAGTATAAGCCAGGCAGAATGGAAAATGCCTGTAGTCCCAGCTACTCTGGAGGCTGAGGTGAGAGGATTACTTGAGCTCATGAGTTTGATTCTGCCTGGGCAAATAGTGATACACCTGAGATGTTGTCTCTAAAAAAAAAAGAAACTGTTTAACTTAAAAAATGTACACATTAATTTTAGCTTTATTTATTTATTTATTTTGAGACAGAATGTCGCTCTGTCGCCCAGGCTGGAGTGCAGTGGTGTGTCTGGGTTCACTGCAACCTCTGCCTCTCGGGTTCACGCCATTCTCCTGCCTCAGCCTCTGGAGTCGCTGGGACTACAGGTGGCCACAATCACGCCCGGCTAATTTTTGTATTTTTAATAGAGACGGGGTTTCACCGTGTTAGCCAGGATGGTCTCTATCTCCTGACCTCGTGATCCACCCACCTCGACCTCCCAAAGTGCTGGGATTACAGGCGTGAGCCACCGCGCCCGGCCTATTTGTTTTTGTTTCTAGTAGTGAAAGTGAATTCAGTTTTATTTAATGAAAAACTAATATCTTACATATTTAAAATTAGTTTGAAATTCTTATAACATGTATTTTCTCATACTCAAACAGATTTTTGAAAGCACAGATGTCCTATGGTTTTATTAAAATATTCTATGTTCAGTAGATCTGAACTAGAAATATGGTCTGAATGTGAACCAATACTGCTGTTTGCTTCTATCAATATATGTGAACTTCACACATATTTTTTTCGTTTCTTTATTTCACATCCATTTGACACTCATAAGTCAAACCTCATGACAGACACTGTCTGTGGAGAGTTTACTCTCAAGTGAAAGAAGATAGAGATGCACACAAATAGCTAGAATAAAATATTATAGGTGAATATTAGAACATTGAGCACAAATGTGGTTCTTTTCCTCCATTGAATTTCAGTAGGGAATATGGTCATAAAAATACTAGAAAATAAATTATTACATTTCCCATAATGCCTAAAAGGAGAAATGCAAAGTGTTAGGAAAAAAATTTTTTTAAATAAAATAAATAACACATTTATAACACCTTAAAATTCACAAAATATGTTTGATATTTCTCTCTTTTTTTGTCCAGTTGTTGATACTACTGTCACACACTATAAGCACCTAACAGCTACTGGCTTAGGTATTTACGCATATTGTTCCATTTCATTCCTACTTCAGATTGATTGCTATGGTAGCAATTACTATCTTCATTTTACTGATGGTGAGATAGAAGATGTGGTAAATTAAATAAAATGTCAAAAGTCACGTAGCTCTTGATATGAAAACAGAGATCCAAAACCAAACTTATCTGACTTTAAAGATCATGAGCTTTCCACTGTGAACAAGACAAAGATTATTTTATTTATAAATGAGAAAAAAAGGGTAATTAATTTGCCCATGGTAAATTAGAGGGTATATATTTGAATCTAGGGTTTCTGAGTAAGCATTCAAAATACTTTTCATTGTAGCTTGTTGACTCTGATGACTCTTTTGTGTTGTATGTTAGCATTTTAAGTAAATTAAGAGGTGAATAAACATTCATACTATACTTTCTTACTAAAGTTTACTGAATGCAATTGTGAAATTTTCTAGATTGTAATTTTTGTATCACATTAAATAGTTTGAAATTTTTCACTCTAACTCTGTAGAATATATGAACAAAACTAAGAAAAACTCCCTTTAATCACTGACGAATTAGTAATTTAATTTTTATTCATAGTGTTTTGCAACTGATCCCATGGTATCCTGAAACCATGCACCAATTAGTAACTGATACATTTTCAGCACTACGTTATTGGGTTCCGTAAAGAACAAATAATTAACTTAGTTTTAAAAATTGTGAAAATTAAGAGTCACAGCCCAGTAAAATGAGGTGGGTATCTACGTCAGGGGTGGGGGTGGCTGGTGTGAAACATCAGAGCCCAAGAAATAGTGAAAGTGATGTCCATAGGAAGGCATGATCTGGGGTAACCTGGTGTGGAGTCATGGAACCAACGGTGTGAACAGAATATCCTCATAGTCAGGTAGCCCAAGGGGGAATCCAAAAACAGTCATGAGAATATCCACCGGGGAGACATAGAGACACCTAAATAAAAGCAATGACTGTAACCCTCGAATTAAAGAGGAAATCAAGAGCCCATACTTTAATAAATTAATTAACAGTCTAGTGACAGCCTGGTGACAAATGTGATAACCACATAGTTCAAAGTTCTCCCTCCAAAACTTTTAAGAATTACCAAAAGAAAAGTAGTAACTTCACAGTTGGAGAATCCCGGCAGATAACTTATTTACATGGTCAGAGTGAATATCATCAGCAATGGACAGAATCAAAATCATTCTGTATCTGACAAAATACAATGAGAAATAATAGTCTTCCTGTGGTAATCTTCCAAATGCTTATAACCTAAATCTAACAGTATGGACACTGAAACCCATATTGAAGGACATTCTAATCTGTCTGCAATCTTCAAAAGTGTTAAGGTCATGAAAGTCAATGGAAGACTGAAAAAACTGCCAAATGAAGTAGACTAAAGAGACGTGGCAACTTAACCAGACATATGATTTGGACTTATATTCGTTTTCTTTTGCTGTCCTAATAAATGACCACAAACCTAGTGGCTTAAAATAACTCAAGTGTATTATTTTCTACAGGCCAGAATGTCAATACTAATCTCACTCCAGCTAAAGTCAAAGTTTTGGCATAGTTGCATTTCTTTCTGAAGACTAGGAGTGAGAGTGGGGCATCCATCTCCTCCCTCATTCAGGTTGTTGACACAATTCAATTCCTTGCACACAGCCCCATACATATTAGAAGCAGCAACTGGATATGGTCCAAGTCCAATCCTTATGGTGCTGTCTCTCGGCACACAGCCGGGATCAGTTCTCTGCTTTTAAGAAACCATGTGATTAGATTTGGTCTACGTAGGTATCAGGTTGATTTTCTCACCTCAAGGTCTCTAAACTTAATTACATTTCGCCATGTAAGAAATCATATTCACAGGTTCTAGCTAATAGAAACAGTTTTCTTTTGGGGATGGAGAGAAAGCACTTCTAAAATTACTGATAGTGAGTGATTTCAGTCAAATGTACAGTCTCCTGAGGGATACACCAAGATAACCCAATCTTTGAAAGGGACATGAGAACATAAGATATTAGTTTTGCTTTATGTCTACAGTTTTCTAGCATGGACACAGGCAATATGAGCCAGCTAAGCTGTTTATTAACATTAGTTCCTTACTTTTTTTTTTTTTTTAATTGAGACCAAGTTTCGCCCTTGTCACCCAGGCTGGAGTGCAATGGCATCTCAGCTCGCTGCAACCTCTGCCTCCCAGGTTCAAGCGATTCTCCTGCCTCAGTCTCCCAAGTAGCTGAGATTTCAGGCACCTGCCACCACGCCCAGCTAATTTTTGTATTTTTAGTAGAGACGAGATTTCACCATTTTGGCCAGGCTGGTCTCGAACTCTTGACCTAAAGTGATCCACCCACCTTGGCCTCTCAAAGTACTGGGATTACAGGCATAAGCTACCACGCCCGGCCAGTTGCTTACATTTTTTTTTTTTTTAGGATTTTTTTGATTCATTTTATTTTTATGCAATATTTATTTTGTTCTTAAGGTAAGGTAGACATGACTATGATCACAAATTCTTCTACATTTAGATTTCAATTAAATATCTATATCTTAATAAGCACAATTTACATGGAAAACTTGGTAAAAAAAAAAAAAATCTACAAGAAGCCGGGCGTAATGGCTCACACCTGTAATCCCAGCACTTTGGGAGGCTGAGGCAGGCAGATCACGAGGTCAGGAGATCGAGACTATCCTGGCTAACATGGTGAAACTCCGTCTCTACTAAAAATACAAAAAATTAGCCCGGCGTGGTGGCGGGCACCTGTGATTCCAGCTACTCGATAGGCTGAGGCAGGAGAATGGCGTGAACCCGGGAGGTGGAGCTTGCAGTGAGCCGAGATCACGCCACTGCACTCCAGCCTGGGCGACACAGCAAGACTCCATCTCAAAAAAAAAAAAAAAAAAAAAACTACAAGAAAATATATTAAATCTGGTAAGAAGTTTTGGTGGGTTTCTTTTCTTTAATGTTGTGTCTATATTAGAGAATGATAATTCTCTGAGGGTAGCTTTTGCTTTTGATTTACTGTTTGAGCTGTTTCTATTGGAAAATCATTTATAGGCAAGAACAGTTTCAGTAATCCAAATTTTCATTGTTCATGACTTTTGAAATAGAAACCAGGTCAAAACCCCAGAATAATAAAATAATTAACCTGAATATCACATTGAATCAGTTTTGCTAATACAGCGCCCTGTAAACAATGCATGACTTATTTAAAGAGATCAAACCAATAGTGAATAAAATAGAATATCATCCATTCATAGATACATCAGTTGGTAGCTTTGTCTGTGTTTGCAGGTGTGTGTGTCTCTTGATGTGTATGGCTGTACATCAAAAGCCTTAGAAAGACAACTGTATGCTGATAAATACTGTAAATGTCTAATTTCTGGACCTGGAGAGACTTACTCTTAACTTCTTCTAATTATTAACAAAGAGATATTGAATAAAACATCTAATGTTACAAAACTATTTTGCTATTTATCAGGAAAATAGATGATTAAAACCATTTGTTTTCCATATTCTAATTTGAACCAAAATTTCTGCTTATGTGTATAACATATAAATAATTCCTTAAAAAATTTATTCTCTACTTTGTCCATTTTAGCTTTTAAATATTTTACAACAGATTTTATTCAGAAAATAAAAATTTTTAAAGGCACATTAGAATTACAGAAAATAACTGAGTAAGACTAAATTTCAAAAGATTATTTACTTGATGATCAGTAAACATTTGAACTGATGAGATTGAAGTTTTCAGAATTTCAATCCTTTTCTCACTAAATCATGAAATTATTAGGTAGACATAAAAGCTACAACCAAATCTCTTGCATAAGTAGTAATTAAGCTAATTTATATATATATATTTTTTTCCAAATATACAAAGTCTTTCTTTGGAAATTTTTTTCTAGCATGCTAGAAATTTTGACTATAGCATATTTTCATTTTTTGAATTAATTTTGCTCTTGTTTACTTTCTCTCATGAGAATCGTGAATAATGAAAAATCACATATTTTTAAGAGAAAAGAGTGAAAAATGTAATTATATTTTGCTCATAGTTCATGATCTTACCATTAGTTGGTGGCACTAAGGTAATTATATTAAGAAGAAAGCCTCCTAGGCTGGCTTTTTGTTTCTAGATAATTCATTCATATGTATTTATTTGTGTTGTATTTAATGAATCTCTAATTTTATATTATTTGAATGATCCTTATTATATAAGGCATTCTCTACTACCAAATGGCAGTGTTACTTTAATTTGCTCTATAGGAACGCACAAGCCTTAAAGACTACTACCTTAGCTCATTGATGGATCAGGCAAATAACACATTTGGCAAATATCTGTAAGATGTAAGAGTTTAATTACCAAGAAAATATTTTTAGACTGCCCTTTTTTCCCATTTTCCCCCAGATATTTCATGATTCTGAAGAAGAATTAAAGGTGAGACTTGAGAAAATGTAGAAAAATGTAAGAATGTAAAGTGGCTAAAGTGATACACGCACACACACACACACATATACACACAGAAACACACACCCACACCTCAAAATAAAACCTGAGATGGTAAAAGGGTGATGGAAAAGGAAATATGACTCAATATGGGAAGGAAAAAGGAGCCAAATGTACAACAGAATTGGGAAGTATCAAAAGAGATTATGAGAAACATTTCTGAAGATTATATATTTAATTCCTTTAATTTTTTAAAAAATGTTGCAGATATGCTTTGGATTTTCTTGAAGATTAAAGCTTTCTTAACCATCCACCACCTTCTTGATTGGTTATTGTTTTCTCTAACTTCTGTGAAACAGACTGATGGATACTAATGGCACAGTTACAGTTATAGCTAGTCAGTTGCACAGTTTAGGCACATAGTTCTGCTACCAATGTTTAGTAGTGAATTAAACATTTTGGGCCG
>NW_012123376.1:4380037-4381839 GCF_000951035.1 Colobus angolensis palliatus | reverse complement strand
CTTTTAGGGTTCCAGAAACAGAGGGCCAGCTGGTCCCCTAGAAGTCTGGAACATGGGATAAGCCAAGGCTTGCCTTCACAACAGGTTTTCCACCACGGAGCCGCCCAAGGCCCAGGGCATCCCCAGGTTCATGTGAAGCCTGCCTGCCATGTCCACAGCCCATGCCGACCCCTCCTGGAGCCACTGGAATGCTTGTTCCTGGGCACACGACAAACCCAGACAGCTTCAGCCTTGCAGGACAACTGTGGGCATCTGGCAGCTGTAGCCAGAGGGCCCATAGAAAGAAGTTGGAGTTGAAGCCAGATGCTACGAGAATACTTTATTAGGCAAAATCATATACTATAAAAACGCTTTAAAATGCAGCAGGAGGAGAGGTGAAGACACAAACGAACAAGTGCGTAGTGACACATGGCAGTCAGAACACAGTAAACAATCCACACTGCTTCCCCCCTTTACCTAGGAAAGGAAAGTTCTAGGCCGCCTCCTCTTCCTCCTCCTCCTCCTCGGCTGTGGCATCCTGATACTGTTGATACTCAGCAACCAGGTCTTTCATGTTGCTCTCGGCCTCCGTAAATTCCATCTCGTCCATCCCCTCGCCGGTATACCAATGGAGGAAGGCCTTGCGCCGGAACATCACTGTGAACTGATCTGAGACAGGCTTGAAGAGTTCCTGGAAGGTGGCTGACATTTTTAGCCCCCGGGGTGGGATGTCACAGACGGCTGTTTTAACGTTGTGGGGGAGCCAGTCAGCAAAGTAGCCGCTGTTCTTGAATGTTGAACATTTGTTCATCCACCTCCCTCATGGGCATGCGACCCCTGAAAATGGCAGCCGCCGTTATGTAGTGGCCATGACGGGGGTCGCAGGTGGCCATCATATTCCTCACATCAAACATCTGCTGCGTAAGCTCAGCCACGGTCAGGGCCTGGTACTGCTGGATGCCCCGGCTGGTCAGTGGGGCAAAGTCAGGCATGAAGAAATGCAGCTGGAAAACGGGACCATGTTCACGGCCAGCTTCCGCAGGTCAGCATTCAGCTGGCCTGGGAAGCGCAGGCACATGGTGACCCCACTCATGGTGGCAGACACCAGGTGGTTCAGGTCACCATAGGTGGGCGTGGGCAGTTTCAGGGTCCTGGAACAGATGTCGTATAACGCTTCGTTATCTATACAGAAGGTCTCACCTGCATTTTCTACGAGCTGGTGGACCGAGAGGGTGGCGTTGTAGGGCTCCACCACCGTGTCTGACACCTTGGGCGAAGGCAGGATGCTGAACATGTTCATGATCCTGTCTGGGTACTCCTCCCGGATCTTACTGAGCAGAAGGGTACCCATCCCAGACCCCGTCCCCCCACCCAGGGAGTGGGTCAGCTGGAAACCCTGCAGGCAGTCACAGCTTTGAGCCTTCTTTCCGACAACGTCCATCGCTGACTCCATCAGCTCCGCGCCTTCTGTGTAGCGCCCCCTGGCCCAGTTGTTTCCGGCCCCACTCTGACCAAAGATGAAGTTGTCGGGCCTGAAGATCTGCCCGAAGGGCCTCGAGCACACAGAGTCCATGGTGCCTGGCTCCAGATCCAGGAGCACAGAGCGGGGCACGTACCTGCCACCGCAGGCCTCGTTGTAGTACACGTCGATGCGCTCCAGCTGCAGGCGGCTGTCCCCGTGGGGACAGTTACAGTTATAGTTAGTCAGTTGCACAGTTTAGGCACATGTAATGGCACAGTTACAGTTATAGCTAGTCAGTTGCACAGTTTAGGCACATAGTTCTGCTACCAATGTTTAGTAGTGAATTAAACATTTTGGGCCG
>NW_012123376.1:4333770-4379602 GCF_000951035.1 Colobus angolensis palliatus | reverse complement strand
GAGATCCAGCCACCGCCCTCCAGCCTGGGCGACAGAGCGAGACTCCGTCTCAAAAAAAAAAAAGAAAAAAAATTTGGCTATATTTGTCCCTGAAGCTATAATTTAGTTAATCATTATATATAGCAATGATAACAAGTAAAACACAAAGGAGAAGAATTTTTTTTTTATGGTAATTGTATTGGGTGCTTTGGATCCTCCCAATAAAGTTGACTTCCCTAAAATAATTAACACTTGAATTAGGTATAGAGAAGTTAATTGTAAAAATTTGAAAGTTACTGTAAATCTTCTAATCATAGTTCTTTGCAAGTGTACTTAAGTTATTGCTCCACTTGAAATAAATGAAAACTGGAAATCTGAGGTGATGAATTATGGATCCGTTTTATGTATGAAAGATGACAAGGAAATCTAATCTGCTGACTTATACTAAAATAAAATACCTTGGCCTGGGATCAAAGATAGGTGAAAGAATTAACATGTATGTTTTTTAATTAAGATAAAATGTATAAGTTTTTATGTACATATTTTATGACTTCCTGATATAACAAAAAGTGTTGATAAAAGAACCCAATACTGGTTTAATTTAACTAGAATTAAAGAGTTTCTATGATTATTGTTGTTGTCGTCGTCATTGTTATTTGGTGACTGGGTGAATATTAACCACACAGTTGCCAAATGGCTGGTTGACATTCCACCACCATTGGCAATGACTGAGCCAAGTAGATACTAACATTCAGGTGGGTATGTATATTTTTGCCTTTTTTGAATGGCCCCCTCCACTATTCTTTGCAGCAAAAAAAAAAAAAAAATCAGAGAGATTAATCTATACTAACCATTGTGTAACCCATAGATGAGCAGCATCAGCATCACCTGGAAGTTTATTAGAAAGTCATGATGTCAGGTTTAAGCCAAAAATGTACTGATCAGAATCTGCATTTTAAAAGGCCCCAGGTGATTTGTTTTCAATTAAAGTTTGAAAAGCACTAGTCTAGAGTTTTCCTAGTGAGCATATTAATAAATAACAGCATTCCAGTTATAGAGTGACACTTTTGAAAAGATTTGAAGGCATGATTGGGATAATGAATCTATGAGAACATAATTAATGTATATTGTATAAATTGTATGAAATGATGGTGGAGGTGCTTCTAAGGATAAACATTAATTCCAAAGTAGAAGATGATTTACTGAGCTTTTCTTTGGATTTAATATATATCATACCTTGAAGATCCTAATTGAAAGGAAGTATTGGTAAGTATATTAAATTACTGGTAATTTTCCTGCTTTGGATAATTGAATATAGAACATGGTTGCAACATAATATGCTTATTTATTTGTTAAGATAATAGAAGTACAATTGCAATATTTATTTGTAAGAACAGAAACATTAATATTTAAAGCCATTGTTTGCCTCTGTCTCCTGCTGGTAACTGTTTTCCTTAAAAGCATTACAAAAGGCATTTTGAACAGATGGTGGCTGGTTTTCTGTATCCTGCATCCCCTCACAACTGCCACGGAGCCTCACCATTCATTAATCTTCCATAGACTTCCAGTAGCACAGCAACTAAATTACACACATACACACACTGAGGCCAGCATTTCTGTCAGGCTGAAAATTAAACTGAAGAGCACTGTGCCAAGTCTTTTAACCAAACTTCACTATAAAACAGTTAGAAAAACAAACATTGAAGGCTGACCCATGAATATCCAATCTTAAATAAAAAATGTTGGCTGGTCATTATGTCTTAGACGTTCTCTACAGAGTGTATCAGAAATCTTCAAGTGAAATGAAACTCTCTAAACATCTGGTTTGAATTCACCTTGACTCATAACTGTTTTAAAAGAGAGCTATTTCCTTGATCTTTGAAATAGGAAAAGAACAAAACTATTACAAACAACAGTGCTTTCACTAAAATTGTTATCAGCTGCTGTTTAGAAGCAAGTAGAATACTACTACACATTCTCTATTGGAACATACCTTCCAGGCTACATATTTCCTGAAAAGTAAAATGACTTTATCTAATATTCAAATCTTTGTATTTTAAATATATACACTACACTTTCCTTATAAGGTCAAATAATGTACACTTCCCAGACTCCCTATTCTTTAAACTTTTTATTTTGATATTATTTCAAATTTAGGGAAAAGTGATAAAAATAGTGCAAAGAGCTTCTGCCTCTTTAGCCAGCTGTACCTAATTGCTTAGATTTTACCACAATTGCTTTGTTATTATCATTACTAGTACTATTTTTCTCTATATTTTAATATTATTTAAATAAATTGGAAACATAGTGTCTTCCAGCCAGAAAGTCTTTTGTATATTTCCTATGACCAAGAACATTCTCTTACATGACTGGAGTACCATTTTCAAAATTAGGAAATATAACATTAACGCCATACCATAATCTGTAGTCTATATTCAAATCTAATTCATCAGTTGTCCAAATAATGTTCTTTAGAGCTATTATTTTCTCCTGATTTAGCCACTGATCTAGTGTCTCACATTGCATTTAGCTGTCTGGTCTCTGGTTTCTTTCAGTCTGGAACGGTTGCTCAGTTGTAATTCTACTTCCATGACCCTGACACTTTCAAAACTGCAGGCAGTATTTTGTAGAATGTTTCTCAATTTGGATTGTGTAATATTTCCTTATCACTGGATTCAGGTTGTGAATATGGCCGCAGCAATATCACATAAATGACAAAGTGGCTTTTTCAGTGTATCACATCCAGAGGCACATGATATTGATTTATCCTTTTGTTGGTGATGATAACTTCCTTCACTTGGGTAAGATGGTGTCCACCAGCTTCTTCCACTGTAAAGTTACTATTTTTCTCTGTGATTAAACATAGACACTATTTGAGATGCATTTCCACTAATTTAAGTGGAAAAATTGCTAACATATTTATGAAACACTAGCTTTCTATATTTATAATGCCTGGGGTCTAGGAGTTTTATTTTCACAAAAATGTATGCTTAATCCCATTAGCATATAAAAAATTCATTGCTATATAAGTCAACATACTTTAGATTGTGGGCTTTTTTAAAAAAGTAAAATGACTTATACTCAAAAAAGACTTGAAATTAAATAAAGCTTTCTCTCATATCTTCTAATATATTTTGACCACTCCTACAAAAAAAAAAAAAGAGTACTTTTGAAATAAGGTAAGAAGACCAAGGCAAATATTTAAACAAACATATTTGTATTATTGTCCTCTTCTTAGAAGAATAAAGTTTAAAATTTTATTACAGAAATTGTACTAATTTAATTATTAGCTTCAGTTGCAAATTTGAAATTATAATTTAGAGCCAAAGCTATTTTTTTAATTTAGTGGAGAATTAGCAAAAAGGATAAGCTTTCTGTTCTTCGTAATGTTGGAGAATTCTGCAATGGGACTTCAAAAGCTCAAGCTATTATATACAGAAATTCTTCCATCTTTTTACATACTTTGTTCAAATTAACTACAGATCTGTTAGAAAATCATATTAAAGAGTTGTATCACTGGATGTATGACTTTAAAAGTTCAAAACACTATTTTCACATAAATATAAGCACATTTTACTCTATGACAGTATTTCATGGTTCTTCATAGAAAAGAGTGGGAAAATTAATACTTTTCAAGGTCTGCTTTGTATCAGGCTTTGTGTTTAAAGGCTTTTTATGACAGTATGAACATTTTAAAGGTTACTAATGGTAAATAAAAAATCCATTCGAAGCTAAAGCAATGGTAGTATTAGCTTGCACCTAACCTATATTTATAATTTGATTTTACTCTGTAGGGTTATAATTTAGAGAACTACTGAGGTAAGCTCAAAAAAGGGCTACTAAAATGGGGAATTGAAGTGGTTGTTCTTGGGAAAAAAATAATCTTAATTAGAGTGAAAGTGGTTGTTAGTACAGTACAATACCAGTCCAGTTACTGGATGGACAGATGGCTACGTCCTAGGTAAGAATGCTTAGAAAAAGATAAGTGAATACTGAAAGAGCCATTACACACCAAAAACCTTTGAGACATTGAGAATATAAATACCTGAGCGTAACTTAAATTAGCAAAATGTGGAAATGAAAGCCTTTGCATACATTTGAGCACTTCTGAAATGGGCTGGGGAAGGCCAAGCAATAGACACAGTCATCAGGGACCCTGGCGGTGCTTGAACAAAAGCTGCCTCAACAAAATGCCTAAAGAGAATACTTAGTACACTCAGCAATACTTGTCTTCACTCATTCAGTTGATAATATTTTTGAGACACTACCACATGTGAAGCACTATTCTAGGCACTGAAGTGAAGCACTGAAAAAAACCTCAGAGAAGAGATAATCAGGTTTTAATGATCTGCTGCAAGGTTCTGAATGAACCATGCTAAAAGTTGATTGGATATTTATCATATGCCAGCATGGTTTAATGCCTGATGTTTGGGGCTGTAAGTAGATACAGTAGAGAGTTGACCATAACAAAGGTGAATTCTGGAACTCTCTAGTCTAAGATTTTTCCAGATTTCCTGAAAGTGCATATATTCATATACAGATAGAAACAGATATGAAAATTGGTCATGTTTCATCACTACTCACATGGCAAAAAGGTCATCTCTGAGGTTTCAAAACATAACATAAAAAATCGAAAAATATAAATTTATCTTTCCATAAGATTTCCAAAATTGCACTAAATTTCTCTGTCTTATTTATTTATTTATTTATTTATTTATTTATTTATTTATTTTTATATGTTTATTGAAACAGAGTCTCATTCTGTCGCCCAGACTGGAGTGCAATGACTGAATCTCAGCTCACTGAAGCCTCCATCTCCCAGGTTAAAGCAATTCTGGTGATTCAGCATCCCAAGAATCTGGGATTACAGGCGTGTTCCACAACCCCTGGCTTTTTTTTTTTTTTCAGTAGAGATGGGGTTTTGCCATGTTGGCCAGGCTGGTCTCCAACTCCTGGCCTTGAGTGATCCACTTACCTCGGCCTCCCAAAATGTTGGGGTTACGGGTGTGAGCCACCTTGCCCAGCCTAATTTCTCTGTCTTCAGCCAATGAACACATGTTCAGCGTCTGTACAAAGTAATACTTTAGAGCACTACTCAGGGACTTAGCTTCCTATTGCTGCTGGAACAAATTATCACAAACTTAGTGGCTGAAACCAATGAAAATATATTGTCTTACAGCTCTCGAGGCCCTAAGTATGAAAAGCGTCTTAGGGGCTAAAATCAGTGTGTTGGTAGGACTGTGCTCCTTTATAGACACGCTAGAAAATAATTTGTTCTGCTGTCTTTTCCAGTCTCTAGAAGCCCCCTGCATTCCTTGGCTAATGGTGTCCTTCCATCTTCAAATTCAGCAATAACCATTTTCACACTCCATCACCCTGACAAGCTTCTGCTTTCTTTTCCACTTTTCGGGACAATGTTTACATTGGAGCCCCTCAGGTAATCTAAAATAATCTTCCCACATTAAGGCTTGGTGACCAACAACCTTCATTCCATCTGCTATTTTAATTTCCTTGACTTCAAAACCTGACCTATTAATGGGTTCTGGGGATTAGTCCACTGGGACATTGTTCTGACTACCACACGTATGTTGCTTAGTTGGCATAGAGAGACTTTTGATTTGTTAAGAGTTGTAGACAGAAAGTTTAATTCTGCCATTTAAAATACCAAATTATCTCTACTCTTACTAACTTTTAACTATTTCCTTAAATTATACTGTAAAACTGTGTATTGTCTGTAGAGTTCCTTTCCGATATTCCTACAGAATTTTTTCCTTGGAATGGCAAAGGTTACTTATTTACAGAAGCAGAAAATATCTGTTTAATCTTCTTAACCTTAATAATAATACATCAATGAATTCAAATTAAGATGCAGATTGATGAAGTACAAAACATATGAAGTTTTTAAGAACTGGCAAGTTCTAAAATATTTATAATTCAGTCATCAGTTTCAATATCTTATCCCTTAATGCCTACACAAAATTAAATAAAATATTTACTCTAAATACTGTGGTGAGTCTACAGCTATCCTGATATTCATTCAAATTCTTAGAAATTGGGAGATGGAGGATGAGAGGTTGCCTATGATGTTTTGGTCTACTGTGACTCTTGCCTCAACCTTCTGAGGGATTGAAGTTTGGAAATTATTTCCTCATTCTGCTACTTTTTATTATTTGTGTATATTCTCACATGCACACACATAAAAAAACACAAAAGTATACATATACACATATGTGTGTATATATGTATGTGTGTATATGCATATATGTATATATGTAAATACATATAAGTATATATGTGTATATACATGCACAAATATATATACGTATATGTATTTACACACATGTATATGTATATGTATGTAGACATATACACACATATACACTTTACTGAAAACTGGAAATTGGGAAGAATAATGTATACACAATAATCTCTCAGATGTATATGTATATACACATATATGTATGTGTATATGTAGGTACACGTATATGTATGTGTATATGTAGGTACATGTATATGTATGTGTATATGTAGGTACATATATATGTATATATACACACATATATACACATATGTGTGTGTATATGTACATATATATATACATATGTGTGTGTCTATATATAGACACACATACACATACAAGCACACACATACACACTTTACTGAAAACTGGAAATTGGGAAGGGAAGAATAACTAATGCATACACGATAATCCTTCAGAGGTCTTGGCTTATAGCATATGATCAATAACTACTTTTATAATGTATTACAAGTTTAAAAGACCATTAACTTGATTAATAAATTGATTTTTACTTCAATCAGAAGATGCTGTATTAAAATGCAGTCCTTTGAAGCAAGATACACCTAGGCTTAAATCCTAGCTTCACCTTTTTAAGGCCTCATCATGTCTCTGACTCTGCCCACTCCACTGTGTCCAGTTCCCCATCAGGAACCTCAGGTTGGGCTCAAATGACATTTATCAGTGGGTGGATACAGGGGCTCACACGGGAGAATCAGTAAGCCACTGGAGGGCTGGGCGCAACAGTTCACGCCTGTAATCTCAGCACTTTGGGAGACCCAGGCGAATCAACAGAGGTCAGGAGTTCGAGAACAGTCTGGCCAACATTGTGAAACCCTGTGTCTACTAAAAATATAAAAATCAGTCAGGCGTGGTGGAGTGCTTGTAGTCCAAGCAACTCGGGAGTCTGAGGCAGGAAAATCACTTGAGCCCAAGAGGCTGAGATTGCAGTGAACCGAGATGGCACCACTGCACTCCAGCTTAGGTGACAGAGTGAGCTCCATCTTAAAAAAAAAAAAAAAAATGTCGGCCGGGTGCGGTGGCTCACGTCTGTAATCCCAGCGCTTTGGGAGGCCGAGGCGGGTGGATAACCTCAGGTCAGGATTTCGAGACGAGCCTGGCCAACGTGGCAAAACCCATCTCTACTAAAAATACAAAAAAATTAGCTGGACGTGGTGGCGGGCGACTGTAGTCCCAGCTACTCGGGAGACTGAGGAAGGAGAATCACTTGAATCCGGGAGGTGGATGTTGCAGTGAGCTGAGATCGCGCCATTGCACTCCAGCCTGGGCGACAGAGCCAGACTCCATCTCAAAACAAACAAACAAATAAATAAATAAATAAATAACAATAGCAATAAAAGCTACTGCGGCTCCATCCCTGCAGGGTCTGACTGATTATAGTAACCTGGAGTAATCTTTCCTCATCTGTAAAATGGGAATACCTAATTTGTAGGGGCTTTCTGAGGAATAAGTTAAATAGCACATGGAAAGTGACTAACAAATACGCATTTTGTCCTCTAAAGTCTCCTTCTTCCTTGTCAAAAATTGTTGGTACTATTTTTTGTTGTTTATCCCAAATGACACCATTGCAAAGTTCTTATTGTTGCCAATCAAATCTGACCTCAATGCTTGTATCTCACCCTTAAGAAAAATTCTAGAAGTTGTCAAATCAATTTAATACAAGTGTACTATATGAAGAGAACATTTGTAGGTAGTGTGACTCATGTCTTAAATCAAACAAATTATTAGACCTGGAAGCTAAAGAGCCTGTAAATTGGTAACACTATCGTTATTACTTGGATGTTTCTTGATATACACCTACTATAAAACTCTTGATTTTGCCTGTCTTGCCAACCTAACAGTTTGTGCCTACCTGCTTAATAAAATGTCAGGGTTCTCACAGACGGGCTGGGTGCAGATGGATCAGAAGGATTCCTATGACAAATAGGCCTTTGAGATCCACAAATAAGACAATATACTTCTTAAAATTACAAGACTTCTTTGGTATCTTACTCAGTAAACTACCTAAATTTTTAAAAGGAATTTGAATATGCCTAATAAGAATACAGAACTTTCAACAAAGTATTTACCACAACAGAGCTGGACTTTACTGTGAAAACAATAAACTTGTATAAAATAGTATGTGTGTGTGTGTGTGTGTAACAGAAACATTTGAATTGGTTCTTTCATATTTTGAACAATTAAAGAAGGAGTATAATTTTTAAAACAAGTCAATTTGAATATGATTTTTGGAATGGAATTTCCAGTTCATAACATTAACTAATAAAATGTAGCACTTTAATATGTAGACAATTCAAAATCAAACAGAGAAAAGCAATGAAATTCGTACTTAATCAGTCCTGTAATTCAAACAGTTATTGGCTTATTGTAGATCCAGAGTTACATAAAGGAATATTTCAATGCTGTAGAAGAAATCTTGGAACAATGCGATTTAGACAGAAGAATTAAAAGATTAGCTTGAAGATGCTATGGAAATAAGTAGTAAAGACAGCAGCATGATTGGATCTGTTTTGTGTGTTGCACATGCATTCCTGCTTTAGAAAGGGCTTAGTAGTTCTCTCACCCAGAAACTTATAGGTATTGCTTAAAAGAATCATAGACTGGAACCAGAAGAAAAAGAATATAAATAAAATGTTATCTTACATAAAACATAGCAATATTACCATTTAAGGCAAAAGGATTACATGAAAAGAGACAGCAAGAAAATTTGCGTGAATAAAATTCATGAAATTTATCCCTACATTTTGAAGTCAATTAGTTTCAGTAGTCAATTGGCAGTTAGAAAAAAAATCATAGGATAGAAGTTTGAAGAAAATGAAAATCACATATTACAAAATTATACTGAAAGGTAATGACATTACCCAGTTGACAAAATAATTAAAAGCAAGAAGCCAATTGTAAACAAGAGTAAAATCTGTGTAACTGTGGAAAAATGAAGAAAATTTAAAAGGCAAGTCAGGGATGCTCACCACACCAATCACACTCCAGGAGCCCAGTGATTATCACCATCAAGGCATTTTCAAACAGTGCACTGTAATGGAAAACATTGCAGGCAAGTCACAAACTGAGATCAAGCCTGTAAACAAATAGAAACATAACTTGAGGAAAATGTGTTAGAAAAAGATTTTAATTATTCAGAAATCTTTAGAGGTGTCTAATCAAACTTGGAAAATATTACAATGTAAAGACATTTGCCAAACAAAAATGGAATAATGAGGAACTTCTTGCAGAATTTCTTGTCTAAAGCATCGATGTTGTTAAAAACAATTATACTGTAAGCAAATTTGTGTTGCAACGCATTTACTTATTAAGAATTGTTAAAATAGAACACTAGCTGTATATTCAGAATTCCGTATCTCCATTTTAAAATCTTTTTGCTTTTTGGTATAATTAAAATCTAATTGTATTAAACATTAAATATGACCACACAAAGTACAAAAGAAGGAGCTAAGGAATGTAAGAAACGGGTTGCAGGCATCGAATCACACAATCTGGTCCTGGAGGAAGAAAGGAATGAACACTAGGAGAGAAAACATAACAAAACAGTTCAAAATGTGTTTTGAAATAGAATAAATTTCTCAGTGGGAAACTACTATGAGAAAATATGACTTCCCTTAAAATATATTGCAAATTAAAGTGAAACCATCAAGATTCGGACAGGAAGGTAGTATTGCCTAGTTTAAAATGCAAATAGGGGTCTATATTAATGTATAATTTTGAATGCAAGTAAAGATAATTTTGACTTTAAAGTATGAAAAGCTGTTTTATTGGAATGGAAATTACAAATCTCATCTCCATCAGAGAGCAAAGAAGTCATTACCTGTCCATCTAGTTTCTTCTCTCATTCCTGTAGATATTTTAAAATAAACTTCAATTGTACTTGGAACCTGAATGAGCCAAATACCCTGTAAAGGAGGGTCACATTCTGCATCATAATGGTTATACCCATTTGTTTCTTTCTCCTTATTTGTTTGCTTGCTATATCCTTGGTATACCACTATCTACTGAATAGAAAAAAAAAATGGTTAAACTTAGTCCTCATGTTGTAAAAAGTTAGAAGTTGAGACAACTGGAAGGCAACAAAAGAAAGAATTTACCTAAATTCTAAAGAGTTAGTTTCATTCATGATAGGGAATCTGAGAGTAGTATCCAAAGATCATCCATTCTCTAAGGCAATTTAATTCAAGAAATATTTCTGGAATTTCTATTAAGTGCTATGCACTGATGTAGATATGGGCAACACTTAGAACAGGATAAACAGGAGCTCTGCACTTATGAAGATTCCATTCCAAACAGACAAACAAATGATACAAAGGAAATGAATAAGTAGGTAAAATATTTAGAATGGAAATATTTACTGTGAGTAAAAGTGAAATAGATTAAGTCAAAACAAAGTAGGGTAGTGTAAACAAATTTTAAATACTAAAAATTGTTCACTCTAGCCTACATATGACCTTGGCTCTCATAACTATCCTTCCTATTCTTCTTGATAACTTCCCAATGAATGGCTGCTGAGCCACAGAATATTCCATCTGTCTTAGAGGACCGTCTTTAGACAATTATTTCCCTAACTAGTGGGACTTCAGCTGACCAATCACAGTAAAACTCTGTAAGCATCCTTCCCTAATTCGTCAAGCTGAAACATTCCTTTGAAGTTGTTCTCATGCTACAGTATTCCAAACAAAGGATTATGATTAACAATACCACACAAAATTCAATGAATTAATATAATTCTAAAACTATTTCAAAAATTCAGTTGAAGTTAGAAAATGGGAAACAGAAGGAAAGTCAGATGAGAAAACCGTAATAAAGTGATAGCTCTAAATCCAACTCTACAAGGATCTACATTTAATAATATCAAATAAATACCCTAATTAAAGGCACAGATTACCAGATTACCAAAAAGGTGAAATAGGCAAGAGCAAAGCAAATGTTTACAAGGGCCACTTTAAATAAAAAGTTGAAAATAGGTGGAAAAAATAAATATATACTTTGCAAATAGTAAATTTTGGAAGGATATAGTGACTACATAAATATCAGCAAATATCATATTTCAAGATAAAAATTATTGCTAAGGATAAAAAGGAATATTACATAAAGATTAAGGCTTAATTCATACGGGAGAGCTAATAATTATAAATGTGTAAGCAGAGCCTAAAAATACATGAAGCAAAAACTCATAGTATAAACAATTTCATCATTATAACAGGATGTCTTAACAATTCTTTCCAGGCAACCAATGGAAGAACTAGATAAAAAAAAAATCAGTAAATACACAAATCATCTAAACCATACTATTAAACACCATATGGAGCACTACTCAGTAAGTGCAGAATAATTATTTTCAAGTAAATATGCATACTATGCATACAAGGTTCATTCATCAAGTAAGCCATGTAATGAATCTTAAAGCAAGTAATAATAAACTTAAAATTATTGGTATCATACAGAGTATATTCTCTGACTGCAATGGAACTAAATTAGAAAACAATACAAATAAGGTATTTAAGAAGCTGCCACCCAAAAAAATCTGAAAATTTAACAACACACTTCTAAATGATTCATGAGTTAAGAAAAATAAATAACAAGGAAAGCAGAAAATAATGAAAACTAAATTATAATAAAATAAAAATATAAAGATGTGATAGCTGCATCTAGATTTGTGCTCAGAGGAAAGTCTTAGCTTGGAATGATAATATTCAAAAGGAAGAAAGAGCTGAACTTAGTAATCCAAGACATAATACCTTACATAGATTTTTTAAAAAAACCTCCCAGAATCAAAATAAAGTCAAAGTAGACAGAACTAAAATATTTAATAGAAAAACTTAGTGGAATATAAAAAAGATAAAAATCTAGATAATGAACAAGGCCAAGAATTTGAATTAAAAAAAATCAATATATCCCTATCTAGAATTATCCAGGGAAAATATAACAGAAAGTAGTTATATCAGTATTTAAAGATGGTTTACCATTACAGATCTTAAAAACTTGAAAACAGTAATAACAGAATAATGTGAATAAATATAGACCACAAACTTTCACAACTTTGATGAAATGTATAGTTTTCTTGAGAAATAAAATGTCCTAATCAATTCACAAAGATGAAACATACTGTCTGAATATTTCAATATCAATTGAAGAAATTGAGTTCATTATCTTTCTGTATTAAAAGGAAAATGTTCTAGGACTTTATGGTTTTACAGGCAAATTCTAATAAATATTCATAGTAAAAAACTCAATATTACAACTCTTTCACAAGAAAGAATGGGTGTTTACCATTTTTATATAAAAAGTTGACATGAACCTAAAAATAAAACCCAAAGAGACATTGCAAAAAATAGCATACAGACTAACTTCCTACATAAACATAGTTATATTTCTTAACAAAATACTATCAAATTGAATATAAAACATATAAAAAAGATAATGCATCATGATTAAATAGAATTTGTTCCAGGAATGTAACATGTGTGCAATAGTCACAAATCAAATAATATAACCTAACCATATTCACAGAATCAAATGAAAAAACAGATGTTCATTTTCAAAGATGCATTAAAGAAGTTGACAAAGTTCAGCAACCATTTTGATATAGACTTTCAGACAACAAGATTTTTTCTTTCTGATTCAGGGCATTTATGAAAAACCTGCAGTTATGCTACTTCATAGTAAAATATCCTATACTTTCCTCCTAAAATTGAAAACAATGCAAGAATGGCCCTTTTTATTCAGTATTCCACTAGTAGTCTTAACTATAGCAAAATAGCCATGTAAAAGAAATAAATGACATAAATAGCAGAAAAGAAGAAGTAAAATTGTTTCTTATTGACATGATAGCTTACCTATACAATCTTAAAGAATCTACAAGACAGCTATCAGAATAAATGAATTTGGCAAGTGTTCATAAGTTTACTCTTAAAATAATTTGAATTTTATACACTAGCAGGAAAAAAAGAAAAATGAATTTTAAAGTTCTGTTAAGTCTTGCCAAAAACATAAAATATTTCCAAATAAGTTTTTACAAGTAAATGTGAGACATCTATTATAAAACCTACAGAACCTTACTGAAATCATTTTAAAAAGACATAAATAATAAAGAGAAAGAGGGACTATGTTTATGGATTGTTTGGGTGTGAATTCTTCCTAATTTGATCTACATTCAACAGAATCCTAATAAAAAGTCAAAAAGGCTTTTCTTGTGTAATTCACAAACAGTATCTAATTTTGTAATTGTCAAATTGCAGTTTTGTATTGCCATCTCACAAGAGTGGAATTAAGTAAATCATTCCTGCTCTCTTAACTCAGTTTTGCAAATGACCTAAAATAGATGAAATATTTGGAAAATTAACTAAGTTACAGGACTTAAAGTATTTTATTTCAAGATAGTACAAAGCTAGAGTAATCAAAACAATGTGATTTTAGTGAGATACATACATATTTTAACATAGGTCCCTATGCAATTCAAAGGCAAAAAAAAAAAAAAGTCTTTACAACAAATACTCTTAGAACTACTGGATATTCATGTGAAATAAAATAAATATGAACGCTAGACCATAGTGAAACAGGATAGTTTCCTTGACCTCTTTGTGGGACTTGCAAAGGGGTTGGTTTGTTTACTTAGTGCACTGCTCTCAACCCCTTGCAGGAGGGGAAATATGCAAGTGAATGGGTTCAGAGGCTGGGACAAGGGTATCTGTGCAATTGGCAGGAGCAGGACTCTGTGTGGGCCTACAGCAGTGTCTAGGGGTTGCTTGCAATCCCTGGAGTCCCAGAGGGCATGTGTTAGAGAGTGCTCTTGTAGCTTTGCCATCTATGAACAGTTTAAATGTTAAACAGCTCGGTAGATGGTCAGTGTGACAGCCTCTTGCACATGCACCTGGGTCCTTATCTGGCATCCAGGAAGAAGCTTGGATGAATTGAAGGGTAGTGAATGTGGAAGATTTTATTGAGTGGTGGAAGTGACTCTCAGTTGGATGGGGAGCTGGGAAGGGGACAGAGTGGGAAGGTGGTCTTCCTTTGGAGTTTCAGCATCTCTGGCCAAACTCCTCTGAGGTCCCACTGTCAAGCCATTCCTCTAAAAGTCAAGCTGCTTCCCTCCAACATATGGCTGCTTCTTCTCTTTCCTTCTCTGCCACTCTATTGCTCCACCACTGGGGCCTGAGGATTTTACGGGTACGAGATAGGGGGTGGGTTGGGCCAGGTTGGTTTTGGAAAAGGCAACATTTGGGCAGGAAAACAGGACTGCATGTTCTCACCTTGGGCCATGGGTCCAGGCTTAAGGGTGTGACTCTCGCCGGGGACTGCCCTCTTTTACCCAATATTTCCCTGCTTCCTGTCCATATAAATAGTACACATATTTTAACAAGAACTTTATTATATATAAAAGCTAACAATATAAAAATACTGAAAAATCAAGAGAACTTCTTTGCAACCTGACATAAGCAAATACTTTAAATATTTGTCTTAAAGTTTATTTAAGCAAATGTTTATCTTAAAAATTAAAGTGCAGAAAGCACCATACATAAAGATTAATAACTAGAAACTATTCAAAATTAAAGACTTTTTCTATTGAAAAAATGTCACTAAAGAAATGAATGTCAGGTGATGTGGCTCATGTCTGTAACCCCAGAATTTTGGAAGGCCGAGGCAGGTGGATTACATGAGGTCAGGAGTTCAATACCACCCTGGCCAACATGGTGAAATCTCATCTCTACTAAAAATACAAAAATTAGCCAGGCATGATGATGCATGCCAATAGTCCCAGCTACTAGGGAAGCTGAGGCAGGAGAGTTGCTTGAACCTGGGAGGTGAAGGTTGCAGTTAGCTGAGATTGCATCACTGTACTCCAGCCTGGGTGACAGAGTGAGACTTCATCTCAAAAAAAAGAAAAGAAAAAAGAAATGAAAAGGTCAGCATAAAATGGTGGGAAACATTTACAGTACAGTATAAACCTATCTGATGAAAGATTTGTATCTAAAATATATAAAATCATCAAAACATTCCACTTAATTTGAAGAAATCAGCTAAGGGCAATATATATATATGTTTTCAATGATATATTAGGACACACCTACTAAAATAGCTAAAACAAAAGATTGATAATTTTAAGTGTCAGTGAGAATATGAGGGAATGAAGCTTACAATCACTTTGAATCACTGGGAGCTTATTCAAATTATAATATTCAGTTACCTGGCCATTCTACTTCTAGGTATTTACCCAGGTGGAATGATGAAAATATATGCCCATGCATAGATTTGTTCATGAATGTTCATACCAGCTTAATTTTCAAAATGGAAAAACCAATGTCTATACACAGGTATGTCCATACAGAAGAATACTACTCTGCAAAAAACCCAGAACGTTGGTGCCAGTGCACACAACAATATTTGTAAATCTCAAAATTGGTGTGTCCAGTGAAAGAAGAAAGACAGAATATGCATCATACAATATAAGTGAATTAACATAAAATTCTATGAAGTCTGGGTGTGGTGGCTCACGCCTGTAATGTCAGCACTTTGGGAGGGCGATACAGATGAATCACTTGAGGTCAGCAGTTTGAGACCAGACTGGCCAATATGGTGAAACCCAATCTCTACTAAAAATGTAAAAATTATGGTTGTTCCAAAATGGCCAAATAGGAGCAGCTCTGGTCTGCAGCTCCCAGCATGATCAATGTGAAAGATGGGTGATTTCTTCATTTCCAACTGAGGTAGCTGGTTCATCTCACTGGGGCTGGTTGGACAGTGGGTGTAGCCCATGGAGGGTGAGCTGAAGAAGGGCAGGGCGTCGCCTCTCCCAGGAAGCACAAGGGGTCAGAGGATTTCCCTTTCCTAGCCAAGGAAAGTTGTGACAGACTACCTGGAAAAACAGGACACTCCTGCCCAAATACTATGCTTTTCCCAAGGTCTTAGCAACCGGCAGACAAGGAGGTTCTCTCCCGTGCCTGGCTCAGCAGGCCCCATGCCCATGGAGCCTTGCTCAATGCTAGCATAGCAGTCTGAGATCTAACTGCAAGGCCACAGCCTGGCTTTGGGAGGGGCATTCACCATGACTGAGGCTTGAGTAGGTAAACAAAGTGGCCAGTAAGCTTGAACTGGGCGGAGCCCACCACAGCTCAACAAGGCCCACCGCAGCTCAACAAGGCCCACTGCCTCTAGACTCCACCTCTGTGGGCAAGGCGTAGCTGAACAAAAGGCAGCAGATAACTTCTGCAGACTTAAATGTCCCTGTCTGACAGCTCTGAAGAGAGCCGTGGTTCTCCCAGCATGGCATTTGATCTCTGAGAATGGACAGACTGCTTCCTCAAGTGGGTCCCTGACCCCCATGTAGCTTAACTAGGAGACACCTCCCCGTAGGGGCTGACAGACACATCATATAGGAGGCTGCCTCTCTGGGATGAAGCTTCTAGAGGAAGGATCAGGCAGCAATATTTGCAGTTGTGCAGCCTCCGCTGGTGACTCCCAGGCAAAGGGGATCTGGAATAGACCTCTAGCAAACTCCAACAGTCCTGCAGTTTAGGGACCTGACTGTTAGAGGGAAAACTAACAAACAGAAAGGAATAGCATCAACATCCACAAAAAGGTCATCTACACCAAAACCCCATCTGTAGGTCACCAACATCAAAGACCAAATCTAGATGAAGCCACAAAGATGTGGAGAAACCAGATCAAAAATGGTGAAAAGTCTGAAAATCAGAGCACCTCTTCTTTTCCAAAGGATTGCAGCTCCTCACCAGCAACGGAACAAAAATGGACAGAAAATAACTTTGATGCATTGACAGAAGTAGGCTTCAGAAGGTCGGCAATAATAAACCATTAACAGACGAACAGAAAGCCAAATCGTGAGTGAAAACAAACAGAATAAAATACCTAGGAATCCAACTTACAAGGGATATGAATGACCTCTTCAAGGAGAGTGATAAACCACTGCTCAACGAAATAAAAGAGGACACAAACAAATGGAAGACTGTTCCATGCTCACGGATAGGAAGAATCAATATCATGAAAATGGCCATACTTCCCAAAGTAATTTATAGATTCAAAGCCATACCCATCAAGCTACCAATGACTTTCTTCACAGAATTGGAAAAAACTACTTTAAAGTTCATATGGATGGCCGGGCGCGGTGGCTCAAGCCTGTAATCCCAGCACTTTGGGAGGCCGAGACGGGCGGATCACGAGGTCAGGAGATCGAGACCATCCTGGCTAACACGGTGAAACCCCGTCTCTACTAAAAAATACAAAAAAATAGCCGGGCGAGGTGGCGGGCGCCTGTAGTCCCAGCTACTCGGGAGGCTGAGGCAGGAGAATGGCGTAAACCCGGGAGGCGGAGCTTGCAGTGAGCTGAGGTCCGGCCACTGCACTCCAGCTTGGGCGACAGAGCGAGACTCCGTCTCAAAAAAAAAAAAAAATAAAAAAAATAAAAAAAAAATAAAAAAAAAAAAATAAAGTTCATATGGATTCAAAAAAGAGCCTGCATTGCCAAGACAATCCTAAGCTAAAAGAACAAAGCTGGAGGCATCATGCTACCAGACTTCACACTATACTACAAGCCTACAGTAACCAAAAAAGCATGGTACTGGTATCAAAACAGCATGGTACTGGTACCAAAACAGAGATATAGACCAATGGAACAGAGCAGAGCCCTCAGAAATAACACCACACATCTACAGTCAACTGATCTTTGACAAACCTGACAAAAACAATAAATGGGGAAAGGATTCCCTATTTAATAAATGGTGCTGGGAAAACTGGTTAGTCATATGTAGAAAGCTGAAACTGGATCCCTTCCTTACACCTTACACAAAAATTAATTCAAGATGGATTAAAAACTTAAATGTTAGACCTAAAACCATAAAAATCCTAGGGCATGGGCAAGAACTTCATGACTAAAACAACAAAAGCAATGGCAACAAAAGCAACATAGACAAATGGAATCTAATTAAACTAAAGAGCTTTTGTGCAGCAGAAGAAACTACCATCAGAGTGAAAAGGCAACCTACAGAATGGGAGAAAATTTTTGCAATCTACCCATCTGACAAAGGGCTAATATCCAGAATCTACAAAGAACTCAAACAAACTTACAAGAAAAAACAAACAACCCCATCAATAATTGTGCAAATGCTATGAGCAGACACTTCTAAAAAGAAGACATCTATGCAGCCAACAGACACATGAAGAAATGCTCATCATCACTGGTAATCAGAGAAATGCAAATCAAAACCACAATAAGATACCGTCTCATGCCAGTTAGAATGGCAATCATTAAAAAGTCAGGAAACAACAGATGCTGGAGAGGATGTGGAGAAATAGGAACACTTTTACACCATCGGTGGGACTGTAAATTGGTTCAACCATTGTGGAAGACAGTGTAGTGATTCCTCAAGGATCTAGAGCTAGAATTACCATTTGATGCAGCAATCCCTTTACTGGGTATATACCCAAAAGATTATAAATCATGCTACTATAAAGACACATGGACACATATGTTTATTGCGGCACTATTCACAATAACAAAGACTTGGAACCAACCCAAATGCCCATCAACAATAGACTGGATTAAGAAAATGTGGCACATATACACCATGGAGCACTATGCAGCCATAAAAAAGGATGAGTTCATGTCCTTTGCAGGGACATGGATGAAGCTGGAAACCATCATTCTCAGCAAACTATCACAGGGACAGAAAACCAAACACTTCATGTTCTCACTCACAGGTGGGAATTGAACAATGAGATCACTTAGACACAGGGTGGAAAACATCACACCCCAGGGCCTGTTGGGGGGCCGGAGGGTGGAGGAGGGATAGCATTAGGAGAAATATCTAATGTAAATGATGAGTTGATGGGTGTAGCAAACCAACGTGGCACATGTGTGCCTATGTATCAAGCCTGCACGTTGTGCACGTGTACCCTAGAACTTAAAGTATAATTTAAAAAATAAAATAAATAAATAAATAAATAAATAAATGCAAATATATATATGTGTGTATATATAAATTGGTTGGGTGTGATGATGCCTCCCTGTAATCCCAGATACTCAGAAGGTTGAGTCAGGAGAATCATTTGAACCTAGGAGGCAGATGTTGCAGTGAGATGATGTCACTGCACTCCAGCCTGGGAGACAGAGAAAAACTTTGGCTCCAATAAATAAATAAATAAATAATAAATAAATAAATTTCTACAAAAAGCAAAGTAATCTATAGTGACGAAGAGTTGACTAGTAGTTCATTCTTGCCAGGAGAGCAGAGATGCATGAACTGCAGATAAGCACAAGTAGACATATGATGGTAACAGAAATGTTTTGTGTTTTGACTGTGGCTGTGGTTTCATAGTTGTATGAATCTATATTCATAAACTTGATAACTTTAAATGAAGTCATTTTTGTATACAAATTTTGCTAAAATAAGTTTAATAAAAAATATAGGTTAGACAAATAGTGAGGTGATGTGTCGCTTGCGCTAGGGAAGGGGAGGTATGAAAGTAATGGCAAAAATCGCAATTACTTTTGCACCTACATAATATAATATTTTTAGAAAAGTACAGGTATAAGAGAGAGTCATCTTTGAGAACTGTTCTATTGTATGGAGAACCTGTGCCAGCTCACAATAGTAGAAGTGAAGTAAATCCTTTTCAATCTTCTCACCTTTTTATTTTTCTACTCGATACCTGATGAGTCAGAAGCTTACCTATTCACTTGGTGAAAATGGGGAAGGCCTGGCAGGTACTACAGAGAAGTTGGTAGTGCCAGTTTTTCCCTATGCCTGCTTTTTGAAAGAATTGGGCAAAAGGTTTAACTTTAAATGGGATTTGAATGTATTTTCTTACTATGTTGAGTTGAAAATATTGATTTTTGATCTACAATTATTTTTACATCTAAAATTGAAGAAAGATTTTTGCAATATCCTATAATGTCCAGAAATGTCACAGGGACTGTCTAGTTCATTTTGAGTCAAGGTGGAATTTGTAGGGATTTGGATGGGCCGTAAAGAAAATGAAAGTATTTGCTATTGATTCTCTTGAAATAGTTCTGTTTGTTTACTATTACTGTGGCTAAACAGTTGTAAAAACCCAACAGAATGATAATAGGCTACTGGCTTTCAAAGGCTTTTTGCAGATTGTATAAATAAAACCATCTCCCCAGTTTGCTAAAACACAAAGCAGAAAATGTATAAAGAAGCAAAATTATGATAACTTTCACACTGTACCCGCTAAGCAATGACTTACTGATGCAATTTCAGTATGTGTACTGCTGTCAAACAAAATTTTTAGCAAAGAGAAAGAACTATAAAGTAGAGGATGAAGAAATTACAGATGAGAAAAAATGTGAAAAATCAAAGACAGTAACTATTTAGAGAGCAAAAGGCTTAGACTGTATTTCATTAATATAGGTGAATTTATCTTCTTTGCCCCCTCAACCTCCGATTTGCATATTTCTCTACTTCTATGCTATCCCGGGCCTAAGAGCAAAATGCAGCACTGACAGACATGAGAAAGTAAAATATCCTAGTTCCATTCTAGCCTGGGTCCTGAACTAGTTGAGGGATCTTGAAGAAATTATTGAAGTTCAGTTTCTTTGGGCTGTCTTTTGGAACAGGAAAACAATTCCACATTGATAACCGTATACACTAAGAACAATTGTCTAAATTGTAAGGAATCTACGCGATGGACTAGACATCATATGGCAAAGCTCCCTAGATAAGACTCCAGAAAACTGGTAGGAATAGGAAGTAGATATGTATCATTCAAATCCTACCATCAAGAATTAAAATCTGAGAACTTTTTGAATTAAACTCCAAAGTAAGCTTGCTAATTAAGGGTCTCCGAGGCTATGTTTTCTTTTGTCAGACAGTTTTAGCAATTTGAATTGGAATGTCTATAGCTGGGGCACGTGCTTTCTAGTTAACCAGTTTCTACAACTCTCTTTTATCTTATTCCAAGCTGCTTCAGGTATTTACGTATATGTCTACTGTCTGGAAGTCTGAAGCTTGAGACACTCGTCAACATAAACTGTATGTACAAAGACTGGCACTCTCTTGCTTGCCACTATACCTTAAGCACAATTCTAAGAATACAGGAAGCAGTCAATTCCTTGTTGGGAAGTTGACATTTCAAAAAATGGACTAGCTGCCGTTTAAAAACACCCTGAAGCTGCAGCTTCTATTGGAATTTGAGAGCTTCTCTAAATTTTAAACCTGATAGATTGGGCCTACAATCTAACTTCTTCCAATTTTGTATGCCTTATTTAGTTTAAATAATTATTTCGGGCCTAGCACAGTGGCTCACGCCTGTAATCCCAGCATTTTGGGAGCCAAAGGTGAGCTGATCACTTGACGTCAGGAGTTTGAGACCAGCTTGGCCAACTTGGCGAAACCTTATCCCTACTAAAAATACAAAAATTATCTGGGTGTGGTAGTGTGCACCTGTAGTCCCAGCTTCTGAGGAGGCTGAGGCAGAAGGATTGCTTAAACCCAAAGGTTTCAGGGGACTGAGATCATGCCATGGCACTCCAGCCTGGGCGACAGAGTCAGCCTCTGTCTCAAAAAAAAAAAAAAAAAAAAGGACTTATTTCTATAAATACTGTCAGCTTAATGAAGGGGTTTACGATCTTGGCAACAGTAAAGCTAAGTAGATACCACATCTTTCTTTCCCCATCACTGCAGTGATTATGAGACTGCTTTAGGTTTGTAATAAAGAATAAGACTCTATTTTTATATTTGACTGCTGACAGCTTTCAGGCCCCAGTGCTCCTTCATCCACTTCTTTCCCACATCTGGGCAAGCTGTGAACATCCAGTGCTCACACTCCTTTGGCACCAGCAAAAAACTCGGACCATGCAAGCCATAGCCCTTGTAGGGAAACCATCACCTCAGTCCTAACCCCAATCACAATAAAACCCCAAGCCAGTTACCTTGTTTTTGTTCCCTCAAGTTTTTTTTTTTTTTTTTTGGCCTGCTTGAAGTCCACCCTTCTTTTACCAGAAACCTCCTCTTGGCCTGTGTGGATGCATGTGTGGCATTATCATTGGTTTTACATCTAAACCAATGTTTGGGTGAAGAGTCCATCACCCTTACTCAGGGTGGCTACAACAATTGGCACAGTAAGCAGCGTGTCTTGCATGACCCACTATCATTTCTCTTGCCTTGGCCTGTTCACTGACTCTTGCCTTGGCCCGTTGCTGCTCTCCCGTATGCACCTTAAGCTGCTGCCTATTGACTGGCTTGAGGATTGAAGCTCATTATAAAATATGTATTTAAAGAAAGGGTGATTATTCCCATTGTTTCTGTGTTTGACATTCCAAGTAGACCTGATTTTAAAACTGGAGAGAACAAATAGTTACTCACCTTGGATTATCTCAACTTTAATGCCATGGAACAGCCAATTAAGATCCCATATCCAATATTATTAAAATAGCTGACTCTACCTAATAAGCAACTGAAAAGTATTTTGTGAGCATAGGTTTGGCTACTATGTTCTGTTCAAGGCCAATTTGAACAGCCTCTCAGTCACAGCCTGACACTTCACCTTTGAAGAAACATGATACACCTTTTCCCAGCTACCCTTTTTGGATTCCTCAAAAGCTCTGCCATTGCACATAATGGAAGGCAAGATTATGCAGGCAAGATCTTAGCCACATTTAACTTTTTTCAGGGCTACAATTCTGAGATCACACTGATGATAAGATGAGAGAGCTCCCTGACCCTGTCATGGGACTTGTGGCAGGGGTGTGACTTGTTTGCTCAGCTGCTGTATGCTTAAACCCCTTAAGGATGGGGAGCATGTAGATGGGCAGGTGCAGAAGCTGGGGCAAGTACTTTTGGGCTCCAGCTCCATGGTAACATGTAGTTACATGTTACAATTAATGCTAGGGGATATGTTACAATTAATGCTCCACCCTCAGACAGCTAAGTGTTAAACCGGCTAGTGGAGAATCAGGGTGACAGCCTTTTACACCCTGCCCTCTTGGTACCTGAGTTGTTGTCCGGTGTCCAGGTAGAATCAGGTCATACAGACTTGAAGGTTGGTAAATTTGGGGATTTTATTAAATGATGGAAGTGGCTTTTGGTGGGATGGATAGGGAAATGGAAAGGGGATGGAATGGGAAGAAGGTCTCCCTCAGGAGTTTGTCTGTGCTACATCCAATCTCCTCTCCAACCATCTCCAGCCAAACTCCTCTCAACGTTCAGGTGCTCCTTCTCTTGTCTGCTTCTCTGCCTCGCCACTCTTCCGCTCGTGGAGACTGAGGTTTGGGGTTTATATGGGTACCGGATAGGAGTGTGGTGTGCCAGAGTGGTCTTGGAAAAGGCAACATTTCGGCATGATAACAGGAATACCTGCTCCCATTTAGGGTCATGGGTTTCCAGGCCTGAGGGTGGGGACTTTGCCAGGGAAATACCCTCTTCTACCCAGTATTTCCCTGCCTCCTGTCAATATCGATAACATTCTCATCCAAGGAAATTCATTTTACACTTACAAAGCGGCTCAGAAAAATGGAATGGGATATTACCTTCCACATAGTACAACACTCTTTTACCTTAATTAAATTTGTGAAAGTTACTTGGTAAGCTAAGAGCTTGCACTATTGATCCCTGCATCATCCACACTATTATTACTAGAGTAGCAAACCTTTTCACACTCTCTTGGTAGCTATTTGGTATCACCAGTCCTAAAAGCAAAACCAAATTTTGAGCTGGGAATGAGAGGATGACCACAACAAGGATACTACTTCTGGAGGCCCTATCAAGATTTGCAAAATAACCTTAAAGGTTTATTTCAATTGTAATAGTCAATACTTCTAAATATTATGATTTCCAATAGAAGTGCCCTGTACATCTACGGAACCTTCCCTCCTGTTTTCTTTTTCTCTCTCCTTCCTCCTTTGATGTTTTCATATCCTTGATTATTTCATTCACCCTGAATAGGTAGAACCAACATGTGCAATAATCTCCCTGTAAGTATTTGTTTGATTGTAATCTTTATATAAGTTGAAATGTTCTGTAAATGCCGTGCATATACTTTGACCTCAGATGAAGTTTGCAATTTTATTACCACACGTGATTGGATGTATTAATTCCTGATCTGAAATCGTTTTTGTAACTAAAAATAAAGAGAGGAATCTATGTTATCTGAGTAATCAAAAATATTATTATATCTATTTCTACCATAAGGACTGAATTTTAATCTCTCATTATTCTTTTATAAAGGGGAAAATAAAGGGGAAAATGCAGAGTGATTTAACAGATGAGTCTACTGTGCTAGGTATGGTAGCTGTGATTTTAAGAATAGGATCAATTGTCAACATTATCAAAGCAGTCATGCAAAAGAGGAGAGTTACTAGCTTTTTAATCTTTTGACTAAAATAAGATCAACATATTCTTTCTGTCTTTGTAGGCATAAGTAAGTTAATTATAGCCACCAATTCTGAGTGGGTCACTTATTACTTAGTTTATGTGAAACATTTCAGATAAATAACTTCAGAGTTACAACATAACACAAAAACACTATATATATATGTGTATATAAACACTACATATGTATAAACACTACATATATATAAACACTATAAATATATATATATATAAACTTGGATTCAGCACAAAATTCTTAAGCTAAACAAGATTTTTAAAGTAATTTTTAATGTAAAACTTTTCTAAATTACATTTATGCCATCTCAAAGATATAAATTACCAAAATTTTCAGTATGTCTCATCAAAGGTGATTAAGTGTCACTATTTGTCATTTCTTAGTGTCTCTAAATCTGGGTCTTTCTGTAATGATTACTATAGCCATAAAACCTATTGCATTGGGTTTTGGGCTTTTCATCAGTGGAATAGGTTAGCTCAAATTGGAATTTCCGGCTATACCCTGAAGAGAAAAGATCTTCTGTTAAGTTATAGAACTGACACAGCAATTCTTTTTAAACAAAACACTTTTTTGAGGTATGATTAACGTCAAAAGGCTGTACACATCTAAAGTATACAACTTGATGAGTTTAAAAATAAGTATGAAAGTGGAAAAAATGGCTTATTTAGAGGTGATCAAATACTGTTTTGAAATAGGCATTCTTGTTCTGGAAGCTAGCCTTGAAAGATGACCCTGCAGTCCTACTACAATGAGCAGGGCCGCACAGTGTGCATATCCTGGAATCTGGGTTGGCCTTGGTACTCTCTTTTGATGGAATACAGAAGTGATATAGTATGACACATGACTTACAAGTGATATAGTATGACACATGACTTTCAATTTTAGGTCATAAGATGACTTGCAGTTTCTGACAAAATCTCTTGAAATGCTTACAGGAGAAGTTAGCTACCATGCTATAAAAAGCTCAATATAGCCATGTCAGTGGGCCATGTAAAGAGAGAAAAGAAAGAGACCAACAGAAGGAAAGAGACAGCAAAAGAAACAAAGAGAGAATCAGCCTCTACGTATTATAAGCACCTAAAACTGTTTGTCATTACATGAGTAAAGTATGAATAATTTAAGCTACAAGCCCAGTTGAACATCCAGATGACTCCAACTCCCACTACCTCATACTAAACTGTATAAAGAGCTCCCAATTCTCCAACTATGCTGTTCAAATTATAGAACTGTGAAAGCTAATCATAAATTGTTTTAGCATTGTGTTTTGTTTGGGGCGATGGGGGTGTTTATGCAGCAATTGATAACTGAAATAGGATTTCTAACCAGGGATATGGAGTATGTCCATTACAAAAACCTCAACTATGTGGCACTGTCTCTGGGATAAAACGGTGATCCTCAAACTATAATATATCAACAAGAGATTAGTTAGAGGCTAAAGGACAGAGAGAAAATTGTTATTGGAGACTGAATAAAAAGAGACATATGTTAAATGGTGGCAAAAAAGTTTGGCAAAACTCCGGAAAATAGAAATAAGTCTAATTTACTAGTGAAATTGGCTAAAGAGATTGCCACTCAGAGTGTTTAACATGCCAATGCATTTATTTTAGCTGTATTTAATAAAGCATGTCCAGGGAGACATAAACCAAAGAAGGAGCTGTTCGGTTTCAAGCCAGATATAGAGAAAACATTTCTGAAACAGAACCTACTGGATTCAAAATGAACTGCCCTGTAATTGCATGTTTCTCACCGCTAGAAAAACTCTCAGATAAGAAATAACCTCAGCCAGCAAGAATCTCTGTTAATACATCAAATATTTATGGCAGCGCATAGCCAATCTGCTCAGTGAGACTAAAACATTTCTAAGAATTATAAGGGCATTGCCCAACAGCACTCTGACTCTCAGTCCAAGGCAGAGAGAGGCCTGTCTCAAAACAAATTTCTGAGTGTGGCTTCTGTTCAAGCGTGTGAGTTAACATGTAACACAAAAGAGAAGAAAGAAATGTTAAGGACATTATACTAGCTTGGTCTGTAACTGACAAAGATAGCTCAAAATGAAAGAAGGGCATTTAGGTTCCAGAACTTCTACAACAATAAAATAGAATGAGGAAGCTACTCAGCATCAAGCACGATCACTTTTTTTTACAGAAAAGAAAGAATGAGTCAGAAGGTAGAGGCAAGAGGCACAGAGAACCAAAAATCCAGCAGTAGGAACTTGATAGGATTTCAGAACTGCTACTAGTAATAGCAATGTGTCCTGTATTGCCCCCTTTTTGAATATAAGCATGTGTTGAAGTGTTCCCATCCATGTCTTACAATAGGTATGTATTTGTAGAAGTCAGATAATCTCCTTTCACGATTATCAGGTCATGAGGAGTCACACCTAAGGAATTACATATGAGAAACCATGCCAGAAGAGGCTAACCTACTCTTGGAACTATTTAGATGGTAAATTCCCAGAGTAGTTTCTGATGTCTTATGAGATTAGACTGGCATCTTGAGATAGTCTGAGTGCATTTTGAAAGTAGCAAGAATGTAAAATAACTTGTGGCCTGTGGTAGCTGCAAATTCTTTGTCATTCATCTTTTCCAGAGGCAGAATATGGGCTGGCTTTATGCTTTAACCAATAAAACATAGTGGAAGTGATGATGTGTCCTTTTCTGGCTGATGTCTGTAAGATTTGACAACTTCTGCTCCTTCCTCTTTGAAAACAGCTGTCATGTCCAACTACCTTGAGACCTCCATACTCAGAAGATCAGCCTAGCCACACAGAAAGTGAGAGACTATGTGGAAAGAACTGAGATATCAACATATGAGTGAAAGCTTCTTGGGCCTTTCAGCCAACCAAGATAAGAGTAAGAACTGAGTCCCTAGAGGTACTTGATCTACGCTGGCTCCCCAGCTTAGTCTCCAGGCATGGTGGAACTGAAATAAGTCATCCCTATACACCCCTCTGAATTCTTGGACAAATTAAAAGGTTGTTCCTTCAGGTAGGTTACAGAGTCTATTCCCCAGTTGTCTAGGAGGTAAGAGAAAGTTTTACCTGAAACATGATCCAACAGTGGGCAGACTGATCTCAAGGAAATGGGAAACAATGGCATACATTTTGATTGGAGCTTAGTAGAAAATGGAGATACACACTATAAAACGTTTCAAGACCAGGTACTGCTAAGAAGGTGTCAAAAAGTGTATCTGGCCTTGGTTAGGCCACAGACATAGGGGATTCTGAGGAGGCACGCGCCTTAAAGGAAATTAGAGATATCCCTAAATAGACCTTTTGGCAACATCAGAATTCATTCAAAACTCATCCTGCTATCAGGTTCATATATTAAGTAAACAGTTTGCAAACTTTTAGTTGAAGACAGTAACCAAAAACTACACATTAATCTATTTCTTGAAAAGAAGGGAAATTGCAGTCACATTCCTTCTACCAGTTGCATTTTATTTCAGAATTTCTCGATTTTTATTTAAGGCAACGAATGGTCTCAGTTAAAAATAATCCTTCCTAACCACTTTTTAAAAATATGTTTAACAAGGTCTGTTCAAGATTCATTACCATATCTGGCTCCTGGAGTTCACTTAATCATTACAAATAGATTTTTTTTTTTCTTATTACAATTTCTTCTAAATATTGGTCATTCTTAAGCAATGTTGGATGGAAAAGCATCACAATCATTTATAGCGTGTTTCATGTTTCTTAAGTACGTGTGGAGTTCTTGGCACTGTACAAGTTGTTTTAATTAGGCATGTTTTCTCATGGGATGACAAGATAAATGCAAAATACTCATGGAGTATGTTAAGAGTATGATGTTTAAATATAAGAAAGGGTTACAGAAGACCAAAGGGATTTCCTAGTAATTGGTTTTTTATTAATAAGAGAAGGAATTCTTTAAAAAAAAAGTACAAATGGTCTTATAAAAGCATGAAGAAGGATGCTTTTCCAGTGATGGGAAGCCATTAAATTCTGGAGAATAACCACAGCTATTTGGAACCTGTCCATTTTTGATGCTATAACAAAATTCTTGAGACTAGTAATTTATAAAGAACAAAAATTTATTTTCTCGCAGTTCTTGAGTCTGACAAGTCCAAGATCAAGGTGTTGGCAGGTGTGGTTATCTGGTGAATGCTTCTTTCTGCTTCCAAGATGGTGACTTCCTCCGAGGGGAGGAATGCTGCGTTCTCATGTGTCAGTAGAGGGAAGGCTTAAGGGAACCCCGTGAAGCTCCTTTTACAAGGACCTTAATTGCATTCATGAGAGAGGGAAACTTACGGCCTAGTCACGTCTTGAAGATCCTGCTTCTTAGTACTGTTGCATTGGCAACACCTAAAGTTTGGAGAGGACACATTCAAACTATAATAATCCCACAGTGGAATTTCAAATAAATGTTTGACTGTCTGGATGCTGGTTTGTAATATAATAGTATTTGATGTCAATTTGATTGTTTTGCTGACAACATACTTTCTTCCTGCCAAAATTTTTCCATTTCCTGAAATTCCTGAAAATAGATTGCACAAAAATTGTCAAAACTCTCTTTAACAAAAATTAATTAATGTGTAATTTAAAAATTAAAATAAGTATATTTTATTAAAATGAAATTAAATCAAGTTAAATATCATTCGGGGAGGAATACAAATCTTTTTGCTTTTAAAATTCTATTACATTTTTTCCCTGCATGATTATTCCTCCTTACATCTTAATGGGAGGTAAGAGTATGTACCAAGGGGCAAATAAGATCTTTTATACTAGTTACCAGAGAGATTTCATTTGGGATTTTGAAAATTCATTCACACTCCAAAGATGTTATATTCAAAGAATTCACTTAAGAAGTCTTCAACATGAAATCTTAAAGAGAAAAATATAATTTGATAACAGGACAAATAATATTTTAGTTACATAAGACAGTTACGTAAATATGTATAATTCTTTTGCAGTAAGTTACAGAAGAAACTTATTAGAAAATGAACTCATATGGAAGATATGTAGAGGTATGATATATTTGCATCTGTATCTGTCCCTAAAAGCAATTTTGATTTACGTATTTCTTGAAATAAGTAGGAAGTTAGCTAATTTCTACTGTTTTAAAGAAATAATAACACAACTGTTGTATTTTTTGTTTTTTATGATGTACATTTAAATTTGATTCAGATAAAAAAGAATTATTATGCCATTCTGTTTTATAAAAAACTATAACAGATTTCTTCTTTAAACCTACCAATTTTATTAGCATTTAATAGGTTATTTTATAGCTTCATAATTAATAATTGTATGCCATGCTTATAAATTACATTATTTAAAGATAGGACAAAATATCAATAAATTCAGATATATGTGCCATCTTTATCCTTTGACTATTCTTAAGCTTTCATTTGGTTTCTTTAAATATATCTGATTGTATGACTTATGCCTGATGACTATTTTCAGATAACGAACAACGATATTTTTAATTGTCCGGGGAAGAGAAGATTTCTTCCACTCTATAGTTTTTATCCCTCTAAGAAATAGTACATAAACAGAAGAGAAAAAATCCCTATGGAGTAGGCTAGAGTAAGCTATAAAAATCCAATGTGAGAATTGGATTATCCAATTATGTTGGATATTGTGAGAATCCAATTATATTCTCACAAAAATATATATGGATGGAAATAACCTGAGAAGAAAAGTTAAAGCCAACATTACTTTTACGTGGACTTTCTTCTCTCAGAGAAATGTAGAATCTGAGATTTGTTAGGCCCACAGTGTCAGAAAGCTGGGCTACATTAATTGTGCTTAATTGTGCTTACCTCTCCTTTTTCTTCTTTTATTTTAAAAACACTGGTTTATTCTGGCTATGAAGAGATAGATCACCAAACAGGGAACTCCTCAGTATCTGGCCCTCAGCTTACAAAGGAAAGTGTATTATTTTGAAGACCCAGGTTAATAATGTCAATGGGAATTCCTTTGTGTTAAAATTAAATGGATAGGGAAATTACATTTCATTTTTTGTGTATCATATTTAGCAATTTATAAATCTATTTTCTGAAGGGAGGATATTGTCCAATGATATTTTAAATAATTACAACGTACTTTAATTTTTGCATGGGATCTTACAACTGGTCTTCAATTCTATTCTTTCGCGATGTTCCTCACAAAGGATCTTTATAAAGGATCGATTGGAGTAATCGCTTCCGTTGACAAACCATTTAAATGTCACACATTTATCTTCAAGTGTTATTTTTTACACAAAGTAAATGTTTGTTTTCCTATGGGCTTCTATCCATCTCTTCTTCCTGGAATAAAAGGGAATAAGATTTAAGTCTTCTTCCATGTTATAAATATTTAGATATTTGAAGAAAATTGTAACATCCATCCTTCCAGGCTTAGCATACTGATTCACTTTTATCATTTCTCAAGTGATACGTTTTTTGGCTCCCTACACCACTGCTATGCACAAATGTGAAGTCAACAAATACTTGTTGAACAAAGTAGAAAATAAACCCCTATGTGTATGGGAAAAGATAGGGATTTAAAAGAAAATTAGAAAGATAAGAGAGTAAAAACATTTTCTAAAGTCTTTAGCCTTGAAGGGGACAGAGAATTAATGAATATTCAGATCTTGTCAACATATTACTCTAACTTCCTTAACCTGTAAACATAAGACTGGGGATGTTGAATATTATTAATATAGGAAGATAGGGAATGTGTTCATGAGGAGGCTACTGAAGCATAGAAGTGACATCTTCTTTCTTTGCCCATGAAGCTATGTTTTGTAATAGTAATTTAGATTTTGTATGCATTTTTTATGTACTGTTTCATTCATAGCAGAAAGATTCTAGAGCATTGAATTTTGGTTCAAAGTCTTACTTTTAAAGTGTATACAGGTGTGTATGTCTCTAGACCAGCATGCATGTAATGTACTAACAAAAAACATTCACATTTTTTCAACAACCATGTGAAAATCGCATGTATTGAAATCCAGATGGTAGTTTGGAGAGTTATCTGTTACTGTATGTGTCTCATTTTTAGGCACTTTCTAAAAAAGAAGGCATTGAGGCATGACATCCTCCTTTTCTGCCTCTGCTTTCTTTATGGGATATGTACTCAAAGAGGGCTTAACAGAGCAGTGGTTTCACAAGGGAATAGGGAGTTTAATGAATCATACATACTTTATTTGAAAAATATCAATAACCATTCACTGATCTATTCTTGCATAAACTGAATAAAAATCCCTATGTAAATGATGCATAGCTTTTTTTATGAATCATGCTCTATTTTTTAGTACAATGCTAAATCTTCTTAAAACGTGTGGTTTTACCTGCCAAGCCTAAGATGAATTTCCATCAGTGATTAAAGACTAGTTTCATTCCCTATAATCCTTGTCAATTATATGAATAGGCAGTAATGGAACACTTTATTTTCTCTGGTTATTAAAACACAAAATAGTAATGCAAATGCACTGTACAATGTCTCCTTACTAGATTGGCAGTGCAATTTATTTAATCAAATTCAGAAGTCAAAGACAGAGAAGCAGGAGTCAGTCTCCTAAAGTCTATGTGGGACAAAAACATACGCACAAAAAGTCAGAATACAGATTTTAAGTCTTCCAGAGTTCTATCTTACCATCACACTCACACATAATATTTAGTAAAGAACTTTTCTATTTCCTTTATAAAGCTACAATTTTTAAATTGTATCTTCAGTGTGGACACTCACATTGACTCTGAAGGAAGAGAGTTGATCCTTAAAGGTTATGGCTGTGATGACCACTTAGTTTTAAATTTTTAAGTCACAAAGGATTGAAATGAGTCAGATTTGGATGTATCAGAAAGGTTAAATAAAAAGCAGATAGCAGTTTCAGAAATAGAAGATATGGGGCCCCCTCCTCATTGGACAAGGCTATGAAGAAGAAGCTGGTGGAATCAGGTTTAGATTTTTAAAAAGTGTAATGTTGCTGGCATTATCTCCATGATACTCATAACCACTGCTCTGAGTGAAAATTTAATAAAATTAACACTACTTTCTTGATTTATTTTTTTCTTTTCTTCTTAATCTTCCCTTCAAGATTAAACTCATCAGCACTTGACAAAAACTGCAAATAACAGCCAGATGCAGGAGTTGGTTTTATCTTTTTATGCAAGTATGTGGTGCTAATTAGTGCAAATTGATTAAACTTTAATTGCCTGATCCATGGCTAATTAATATTTATAAGATGAATGAGCAGGAAAACCAGACATTTATTAAAACACTTTAATGATTTTTCATATGTTTTGACAAAGCAAAGCAAATAGATGTTATGAGTATGGATGTGCTAGACTAGAGGAGTGTATCTGTTGCCTTCTTCTACCTGTGAATGCCCTAAAAGTCTACATTAACTTTTAAACACATAAATTGTAAACTTATTTTTCTTTGGGTCCTTTTTCAAATTATTTTCAAATATTTTTGCTATTAAGCCACTCTGTTATTTATGACATAATTATAGCAGTGATAGATATTAAAATTAATGCATGCATAAAATTATCTATTTTACTATTATTTTATATTATGTATTCATGTATTATAATAGCCATGTGTTAGTACCATGTAAAATGTGTATTTTAAGCAATAAAAAGTATACTAATATTTTTATTCATTTAAGATTTTAAATTTTTTGAAAAAATAATAATTAGAATATAAATTAAGATTATCAATCATTTGAATATTTAAATTATATAGCTCTGATATGTTTGCACTTAATTATCTTGGTGCCAAAAGTTAAAATCCAGGATTCATTCTTAAATGTAAAACTCATTTGACACATTGAAAGTAGTATATGTTAGCTGTACATTGTTCAAAGGTAGGATATATTTAATTCTAAAAAATGCCATTTTGCACATAATCAGAAAAATAATTGTTATATGTAATTATTCACAATAATATCAGCTTATTTAGAATGGTAAATGTCTTTATTCATTATCTTGATGTTTCACAATTAATTCACAGTCAATATGTTTTCAGTAAAATATTTTTCAAAGACAAACATTTTGTAAACTTGATAAAATTCTGTATCTTTATTTTTTATATCCTACATTTAACTTTTATGTTTAATTCTCTAGCATAGCAAAGCAGACCCTAGTTCATGCTTTCTTGTATATATATATCTCTCTCTACACATGTCACTGTTTTAAGTGATCATTGTGATCTTGATATTTGGTAAATATTTTTTACCCAAAATCATTTTGTAGTCTTAACAAAAATGATTTTAAATGGTTTTCTAAATTAAGTAGGTTAAATATCAAAATAATCACCTACCTAATTATTACTTACTTTAAGCTAATGTATAATAAATTCTAAAACGAAAAATCAGCTCCCTTCCCTTTTCTCAAATCTTCCGTCTAAAAATGTTGCAAATTGTTTTAAAGTTATATCAGCAATTGTGATGGTCTTTTAATGAGTCAACATGTCTAGGCTACAGTTGACAGTTATTTAATCCAACGGTGATCTAGATGTCACCATGAAGGTATTTTGTAGATGTGAATGAAATTCAAAATCAGTTGATAACTAGCAGTGATAATCACAAGCATAAACAAGATTATCCTAGGTAATCTAGGTGGACTTAATTCAACCAGCTACTAAATCTTAAGAGCAGAGCCCAGGCTTCCAGGATAAAGAAGAAATTTCCCCTGTGAACAGCAACTTCTGCCTGTGCCTAAGAGTTCCAGCCTGTCTTTTTTGATAGTCAGTCACACAAATTTTAGGTTGGCTAAGCTGGTTCCTGCAACCATGTAAGCTAATTGCTTGCAATAAGTGTCTTAAGGTACATTTTCTACTGATTCTATTTCTCTGTTGGAAATCTGACTGAAACAGAAATAAAAATACTTAATAACTTCCGTAAGAAATCACGTGAACAGATATGCGCACAATCACAAAATAATGAGACGAGTACTAAGCAGGTATGGACAATTTCATGCAAGGAGATACAGAATGGAAGATCTAAATGGTAAAAGAGGTAGTGTAAAGTGGGGTAGAATGGGTGGTGGGCGAGTAGAGTGGAGCAGAACATTTCTAGCAAAGGTTAAAAAAATTACCAATGCATGAGGCATGTGGCGATCATTGTTCCTATAGTGCCATTGTGTATATTTCTAGGGGAAAATGGCATCGGATGGAGTCTGCAACTTGAAAGATTAGTGGATTTACTGAAGGGGTATGCTGACTAAATACATTTAGAAGGGGATAGTCACAATCAGATTCAGGTTTAGGAAGTCTGGCAAAACTACTGAGGGAGAACTGACTACATGAAGAAAGATGAATTAAGTGGGTTTTGTTTGTATGTTACTTGTTTTTGTTTGTGTGCATTTTGTTTTTGTTTTTAATCGAGAGAGATAATGAAGTTTCAAACCAAGATAATGGCCATAGGGATAGATAGTAGAAAATGAACTCGAAAGATGTCAGGTATTATTAGGGTGAATTAAACGTGGGCAGTGATGGAGGGAGAAACTTAAAACCCTAGTTTTCCTATTTGGGCAAGTGTGTAGAAAAGAATGTTGGGCATGATGTTCAGAAATAAATAACCTAATAGATATAAGTACATTTCTGGAAGTTTCTGATTTTACTTGCCAGGATATTTTCAGCTGAGGATTTCTACCAGAAAGGTCAGGAGTTCAAAAATAAGAATTATATTAGAAATACCAATTTGAGTCTCATCATAAATTAGATGGTGGCTGAAGATATGTGGGTGCCTATGACTCTCAAGGAAGCAAGTATACATTAGGTAAATAAGTGGAGAGAATAATTTACTTTGTCTTTAAGCTAACTTCATGTTAAATAAAATTTCATGTGTATTGCATTGCTTTCAGGCTATGTCTAGAGATTAAAAACCATTTTATTACATTTTTACACTTAAAACAAATTATTTGTGTTTCTTTTAAACAGAATATTTTAAATACCTGACCAGATAATTCTCTTTTGTAATCTATTACATAATTCACCCACTAGCTTATGAATTTACTCATTCATTTACTCAAGCTAATATTTAGCATCTAACATGTTCTAAGCTGTGTGCTGTGTACCATAAAATGGAGAGAAAAGCCTTCACATGTCATGTCTAGGTCTTGCCCGTATATTTAAAGATCAACTTCTGACTGAAGAGAATAGGAAGACACTTTAATTATAAATAATATTTTTAGTATTAAGGTATTTTCTATAATGCACATAAGTCTCTTCATATCTAATGGAAAATTGTAGAATAAAAAATGAACTTCAGTCAAAGCCCTTACATCATTTAACCTCTGTGAAATCAGGAGATGGCAGAGGGCCTCAAAGAAGGAAGATTCTAATTTTAAGAAAGAGCATTAGAATGGACAGAAACAAACTTCGACACTGGAATTCAAACTCTGTGAAAGTACATTACGCAAATAATGTTCCGTTTTCATTTGATAACAAAGTGCGATGACAGGATAATGAAGAGAAAAATGAAGAGGAAGAAGAGTAATGGTAAGAGCAATAAATGGAAGATCTCCAAGGAGCAGTACCCCAAAAGGCAAGAGCAAACCTATATCTACCAAGAGAGGAATGAATACACTGAAAAGACTTGAGATTGCTCACAGAAATTGACTCAGAGGGCTCCCACGTGGAGAAGATTTTGTTACTCATGCAGGTGATCAGAAGCTGTTTAACCATCTGTCAGTTTTGCTTCTCAGATACAACTGATAAAGTATCTGATGAGTATCTGACCTCGTATTTCTAGTCCATTATGACTAACAGTGTGGCCCAGTAACCAGCAACATAGGTGTCGCTTAAGAGCTTGTTAGACAGTCAGAACCGCAGGCTCCACCCAATGTGTACTAAGTCAGAACACCCTTGTTTAAAAACTCAGGGGTTGATTTGTATATATATCAAATTTTGAGAAGCACTGCTTAAGCAACGCTCACTTATACCTAGCCCAACATCTCCGCATAAGGCCAACAATGTCACAGATACAACTTGTTTTTTTTCCCCTAGCTAGATGCCTAGCTGTAACTCCATTTACAGTGAGAAAGCTAAGTATTTAAAATACTATATATTAGAAAACTCAGGTTATACCTCATTAAATAAAAAGTGTGACTTGCTTCATTCCTCAAATAGGTTTAAAATACCCAATTGTGTCAACACACCTCTCTTAAATTGAGGGAGATCACACAAACCAATAAAACTATAAATCAAAAATTCATTCTTTATAATTATTATAAATGTCAAATATGGTTTTAGGCTCTCTTTGTATTTTTTTAAATTATACTTTAAGTTCTAGGGTACACGTGCACAACGTGCAGGTTTGTTACATATGTATACATGTGCCATGTTGGTGTGCTGCACCCATTAACTCATCATTTATATTAGGTATATCTCCTAATGCTATCCCTCCCGCTCTCCCCCAACAATAGGACCCAGTGTGCTATGCTCCCCTTCCTGTGTCCAAGTGATCTCATTGTTCAATTCCCACCTATGACTGAGAACATGCGGTATTTGGTTTTCTGTTCTTGCAATAGTTTGCTGAGAGTGATGGTTTCCGGCTGCATCCATGTCCCTACAAAGGACACAAACTCATCCTTTTTTATGGCTGCATAGTATTCCATGGTGTATATGTGCCACATTTTCTTAATCCAGTCTGCCACTGATGGACATTTGGGTTGATTCCAAGTCTTTGCTGTTGTGAATAGTGCCGCAAGAAACATATGTGTGCATGTGTCTTTATAGCAGCATGATTTATAATCCTCTGGGTATATCCCCAGTAATGGAATGGCTGGGTCAAACGGTATTTCTAGTTCTAGATCCTTGAGGAATTGTCACACTGTTTTCCAAAATGGTTGAGCTAGTTTACAGTCCCACCGATGGTGTAAAAGTGTTCCTATTTCTCCACATCCTCTCCAGCATCTGTTGTTTCCTGATTTTTTAATGATGGCCATTCTAACTGGTGTGAGATGGTATCTCATTGTAGTTTTGATTTGCATTTCTCTGATGGTGAGTGATGATGAGCATTTTTTCATGTGTCTATTGGCTGTATGAATGTCTTCTTTTGAGAAGTGTCTGTTTATATCCTTTGCCCACTTTTTGATGGGGTTGTTTTTTTCTTGTAAATTTGTTTGAGTTCTTTACAGGTTCTAGATATTAGCCCTTTGTCAGATAAGTAGATTGCAAAAATTTTCTCCCATTCTGTAGGTTGCCTGTTCACTCTGATGGTAGTTTCTTTTGCTGTGCAGAAGCTCTTTAGTTTAATTAGATCCCATTTGTCAATTTTGGCTTTTGTTGGCATTGCTTTTGGTGTTTTAGACATGAAGTCCTTGCCCATGCCTATGTCCTGAATGGTATTACCTAGGTTTTCTTCTAGGGTTTTTATGGTTTTAGGTCTAACATTTAAGTCTCTAATCCATCTTGAATTTATTTTCATATAAGGAGTAAGGAAAGGATCCAGTTTCAGCTTTCTACCTATGGCTAGCCAATTTTCCCAGCACCATTTATTAAATAGGGAATCCTTTCCCCATTTCTTTTTTTGTCAGGTTTCTCAACGATCAGATGGCTGTAGATGTGTGGTTTTATTTCTGAGGGCTCTGTTCTGTTCCATTGGTCTATATCTCTGTTTTGGTAACAGTACCATGCTGTTTTGGTTACTGCAGCCTTGTAGTATAGTTTGAAGTCAGATAGTGTTATGCCTCCAGCTTTGTTCTTTTGACTTAGGATTGTCTTGGCAATGCGGGCTCTTTTTTGGTTCCATGTGAACTTTAAAGCAATTTTTTCCAATTCTGTGAAGAAAGTCATTGGTAGCTTAATGGGGATGGCATTGAATCTAGGCTCTATATTTTTTAAGTAATGTTTAGCCTAGTAGGGATTAAACCTACCCTCCCAAAACACACACACAAATAAAAAGGGAGGGAAATCATACTTACTAGCAATTAAGAAAAATAATTTAAAAAACAAGTATCATAGCATAAAACAAAATGAATGTCAAGCAAAAGATCTGAATTTAGTTTTTTGCACTACTACTTTAGTAATCATACAAGGATTTAACATCCCTATGTCCCAATATTCCTTCTGTAACCTAGATTATCTCTGAAATTACCTGTACATCTCTTCATATACCTTAAGAAACTATAAATACTTAAAGAGAAATATTTTTTTCACAATGACGTTATGTATTTGTACTTATAAATTCAAAAATTCTGAAAACCTATCATTGATTTGACAATTTCGTTAGTTAGATGAAGCCTTCCCTTTCCTTACCTTTATTTTGTAGCATTTAATGGCATCTTATTTTATACACGCTTTAAGTTTGTGTGACATTGTTTTATTTTCCCCACAAAATACAGACATTTTCATACTTTGTGTGTTATTACACATGTGGAGATAACAGTATACTTCAAAACTACCCTTATCCTAAGAATCTTTCACTGATTTTCACAGGAAGTTTCATTGTAGAAAGGGGTAGGTGGTCTGTTGTGGTTATTTAATGCTGTATAACAAATTGTCTCAAGGCATAGTTGCTTAAAACAACACCAACATTTATTTTGTTCATGAGTCTGTAATTTGGGCAAGGCTTTGTGGAGAGTTCAACTATGTTTCAATTGGCAGCAAGTGAGGTGGCTCCAAAGCTAAGTTACAGAATCATGTGAAGAAATATAAGCGTACTGACTTATATTTCCAGTGTTTGTTACTATACATTGGCTGGGCTGAATGATGGTCAGGACCTTAGCTAGGTAGTTGGTTGAAACTTCTATATATGGCCTCTGCAGGTGGCTGAGGCTTCCTCGCAGCATGGCGCCCTAAGTTACATTGGTGAGAGAAGAGAGAAAGAGAAACTCTGTCACCTTTTAAGACGTAATCTTAAAAGTCACATACATCACTTCATTGCATTTTATCCATGAGAGAATCACAAAATCCAGCCCAACTTTAAGGGAAAATACTCCATTTGATCAGACAGTAGTAGAAAAATCCTGAAAGAGTATGTGAACACAGAAATATTGCTGTGTTCATCTCAAAAACTTCATAGGGTCAATTTGTCATTTCATTCTCTAGGCAGAAGTAAAGCCTCTTGCAAAAGGGCCTATATGTTGTTATGCTTTGGCTGTGTACCCACCCATGTCTCAACCTGGGTTGTAGCCTCCATAATCCCCACATGTCATGAGAGGGACCCTGTGGGAGGTGACTGAATCATGGCAGTGGGTTTTTCTCATGCTGTTCTAGTGGCAGTGAATAAGTCTCACAAGAATTGATGGTTTTATAAAAGGGCAGTTTCCCTGCACACACTCTCTTGTCTGCTGCCATGTAAGACGTGCCTTTGTTCCTTTTTCGTCTTCTGCAATGATTGTGAGGTTTCCACAGCCATGTGAAACTGTGTGTCTATTAAGTCTCTTTTTGTTTATAAATTACCTGGTCTTGATATGTCTTTATTAGCATCATGAGAACAGGCTAATGCAACTTTCTTCCTCTGTATGTTAGCCTCAGGTAATCTATACGCACACACACCCTCCCTTATCCTCAAAGATAGTCTTCATTAAAGAAACTAAACTTGTAGCATCGACTCAGAAGTTTTCATAATCGGTAATGACATGTTTTTGGTAGGCTGTTACATTAACAGTTTTCATGTATAGTCCTTACCCACATTGATTCTGACCCTGAGCATATGACTTGTTTCAATCAATGAGCTACTACAATTGTGATACAAGCAGAAGCTTAAAGTACCTGTGCATTGGTCCTTGCTTTCTCTTGCTTTTGGGAACCCTTTTGTCTTGGTTTGGAAAATTAAAAAACAAACAAACAAACAAACAAACAAAAAACGACCAGGGCTAGTATATTAAAAGGTAACAAAGAATATGGAGAGAGAGGTCCCAGACATCTCCTGCATCCTAGCTGAGGTTCAAATCTATGATTGAGCACAGTGAAACCCAACCTAAATTGCTGATCCACAGAATCATGAGAAAATAAATGAATGTTTCAAGCTGCTAAGTTAAACACTACATTAGACTAGAGTAGACCAGACCAGACACTATGTGATAGAAGCAATATGTGATACACACGAGAGGATTTCTTTTTCATTCACTCAGTATTTTAGGGTGTTTGTACTTTGTGTGGTGCTAGGAAATGGTAGTCAAAAATACTTTGCAATCTTCAGACTAAGAAAATTCAGATTTCCTTGATCAGTCTATAGTGATATTGATTTAAGACATTGCTATCTGAGAAGTCAGTTATGGCTTTCCTGCTCCTCAGATATTTTGTTAGATTTGGTGACCCCCAAGATGTACATCTTACAAGAAGTCTCAGTCTTCTATACCATTTTGAAAACTGCATATAGTTCATATTTTGTCTTCATTCTTTCCTGCCTTGAGGACCACCCCATTGTCCATTGTGCCAGCTTAGCTTGACTCTATCTAAATGTAAAACCCAGTCCCTTATTTTTCTCCTGCACAAGTTCACATACTACAGCCATTTCTTGATTTTTAATAACTGTAGTAAAGATCTAGGGGAGTTGGGAAGGATTATATTTAGGAGCATAGTGTCTTCAAGCAAATAGGTTGGTTCCAATGCCCCATTGAACTTTTCTCTTTGTTCCCATTCTTCGTCTGTTTCTTCCTGGTAAATGTCAAATATCTTTTACTCTAATCCCCAAGATCTGACTTTTCATTGACAAGCACATATACTATTACCTTATACAAGAAATTGACTATTGTTATTGTAAAATATTTTCTCACTTGTTTCATAAGCCCATAAACTAGTTTGAAACTATTCTTATTACCCCAAGGTAGAAATAGCTTTAGCTAGAGCAAGCCATTTAAAAAAACAAAATAGACAGACTAGAGTTGAAGTAAGGGCAAGAATCCCAAAGTCCAAAGTCATAGCTACTCAAAGTAAGAAAATTGGGAAGAACTGCAATATACTTGTTCATCTCCCTCCAAGATAAGAGTTGATTAAGTGCATTAGTAGTGGGTTTTTATTAGAGAGAAATAATTTAAAATTTGGCCTACTTAGGAGTCTTTTTTCTTTTTCTTTTTTTTCTTTTTTTTTTTTTTTTTGACGGAATCTCACTCTGTCGCCAGGCTGGAGTGCAGTGGCGTGATCTCTGTTCACTGCAACCTACACCTCCCAGGTTCAAGCGATTCTCCTACCTCAGTCGCCCGAGTAGCTGGGACTACAGGCGTGTGCCACCACGCCCAGCTAATTTTCGTGTTTTTAGTAGAGATGGCGTTTCACCATATTCATCAGGAAGGTCTCGATCTCTTGACCTCGTGATCCACTTGCCTCGGCCTCCCAAAGTGCTGGGATTACAGTTGGGAGTCTTTTATAAATTCTACTCTTCTGCTTCATTTGTGACAATCCTTAATTCTTCTATGTGTTATCACTGGGACAATTAGTAAAAGCATACAACACAATTGGTCACGCTCATGGACAAAGGATCCAGGCTGAAACAATCAGAAATCTCCCTGGGATAAGTTGCTCATGTTGAACCAATCAGAGATCTCCCTGGAGCTTTTCTCTAAAGCTAGGTAGCAAGACTTTTACTATTTTTGGAATGTATACCTACATGTGTGGGCTTGAGGCTCAGCAGCCATCTTTCACATTACATTGAGATAGCCTTATTTTATCAGGGAAGAATGAGGTCAGTATGTAAAAAGATGTAGAGTTCAGAAAACTGTGAAAGCTGATATTTGGGAGACGAAGATGATCAGGATCTTTATTTGAGTCTAGATGCCATTTGGATGTCCAGAGCATGTGATTCAATGAAACCTCAGCTTTGTAAAAGCTAGAATGAATAGGTTCTATAGTTTACTAACAAAAGAGTACTGGCTTGTAGCCATAGACAGTTTGTATTTAGTGAATTGAACCAAGGAAAAAGAAAGTCTATGGGTAAAGAAATAAAAAACACAAGGGGGATGCCTACTGTATCAAGTACCTAAGAAGTGGGTTCAAAGCATGTATACCAATCACTCTAAGGCTAGACAACATGACCTGACTGCTTGTGCAACCCTAGTAGTTTGTAAGCTGAAATCTACCTCAGGTCAAAGTTTACGTAACTTGGTATTGCTTCCTATTCACATAGTATTGGGCAGGTTCACTTCCAATTAGAATTACAGAGTTTGTCATCATATTCTCAAAGAATGAATTTAGGAAAGAAAACTTCAAGATCAGGCTTCAGTTAATATATATTTGAGATAAAACCAAGAACATCAATTTCTGACAATTTTTAAAATTATGTCTCTGTCTATTGATTCCCACTCCCAACTCATTATTTGCTATTTCATAAAAAAACGTATTTTTTTGTATGTATCATTGGTCATCATTTACAGAAATAGTAGCATGCATTGGTCACCATTTGCTGCACCAATGAACAAGCCCAAGTTCTCAGTGGCTTGTAACTGCAAATGTTGGTTTCTGGCTCATGTCACATTACAGCCGTACTCTTTCAGGAGCTTGGCTGGCTGCTGTTGAATTTAGCTGGGCTCATCTAAATTTGCCTGTGCTCAGTTGAGTTCTGCTCTTGGTTCAGCTCCACATTTGCTCACATTTCATTAGTCAAAGCAAGTCAGATGACTGTGCCCAAAACCAGTAGATTAGGCAACCATTTTCTGCCTAGAGATAAGGTACTACAAAGTTCCATGGCAAAGGTGTGGATATATAAACCACTTAACAAAGAAAATAAAAAATGATGAAAACAATAATCCAACCTACAACAGAACTGAGAGTTTGGGAGAATGACACATTAGATCCACATTTATAGATTCAAGGAACATCAAGTATTAGCAGCTAGATTTCTAACCAACTTTTTTTATACCTAGAGATAGAAAGAGCAAGTGAATAGGGAGTTATTCAGCAAATGAAGTCGCCACAACATTTCCACTAAAAGATGACACATGTTCTCCAAAGCTGTTTCTCAGGATAGTCCAAGTTAGTCACAGGGAGGAGATCTTTAACTGCATTAATCTGTTCATGTTTATAATCTTACACATGCTCATAATCTGTCTTTTCTCTTACGTTATTCAATATCTTCAACAAATCATTCTGCACCCCTGCTATTCACTAACACTACTGTCAATTTCAGTGTAGCAACAGAAAACGAGTAGAGTAAAATAAATTTTTGGAAGAGTAGACATTTTGAAGTACACAAGCAGACCCCTGTGGAATCAGAGCAGCCATTCCTTGCTTAGTTGATGATTAAAAAATATGTGTCAAAATTGTTTAGAAGGAACATCGAAATATTCCAAGATTTTTATTTTCAAAATAACTCAAAGTACAGTTTCCTTCTAGGGATTTGAAGAGTTTTGAGTCTTATACAAAGAGTTTTATTCACTGAATTTTATTTTTTGCATCTAAACTGAGATTTATCTGTAGGAAAATCTCATAATAGCCTTCATAAGTTAACTCAGATGAAACATAAAAATAAAAACTTCCTTTCTCTCCTGATCTCATATCCCAGCCCTACTTTATTCTTCTCCTTTTTGATCAGTTGCTCAGACTTCAATGGAAAAGACACTGAGCATCAAATAATCCAGCTGTTGTTTTCAGCTTTCTCTATTTTAATGTTTATTTTCCAAATCATTTCCTATTTTTACACTAAAAATATCCTGCCAAATCATTATTTTTTCTGGAGCAAATCTAATGCTTTCTGTTGCTAGATATCTGATCCAAATCCAATATTTTTCTTGGCAGTTGGTGAACATAATAATAAGTAGGGATTTTTTTTTTCCACACTTAGAGCTAGGGGAAAAGAAAGACACAATTCACAATTAAAACCATTTAAACATTGAGGTTAGTTCTCTCCTTAGCATACATTCACAAATGTTTCTTAAAGGGAGAACATGTTAAAAGAAGTTTCTATGCTTTTAATGTATATTTGAACATAGGTTTCTAGTTCTTAATGCACATTATTTTGAATACACATTGGGAGTGTGATTTAGGTAATGCCATCCTTTATGAAGCATATTTTTTTCTCTTTACTTTAAAATCTTTGTCAAAAAGTAGTATGCACATATCAGTTTTAGTATGCATTTATTTGGTACATAAGAGAGAAGAAATCTACAAAGAAATAAAAGACATCATTTAAAATTAAATTTGAAGTTATTTTTTAGCCACAAGTGTAAGTCATCTGCCAAAAAGCTCTTAAACTGATTTCGATCATTTAGGCTTTCAGGAAATATTTACCACAAAGAAAAAAAGTACAAAATCTCTACCTACATGTACTTTACACTTTGGAGAGGTGAGACAAATAATTACAAGTAAATAAAAATACAGTATGTCAGATGGTGATAAATGTGAGGAAAATATAAATCAGGAGAGTAGATATTGAGACACAGAGAAAGGGGTACATTTGGAAATGTGGTGAGAGAAGGTATTATAGTAGTCCCCATTACCCAGTTTCACTTTCCATAGTTTTAATTAACATAGTCAACCACAGTCCCAAAATATTAAATGAAAAATTTCCAAAATAAACAATTTATAAGTTTTAAATCATGCACCATTCTGAGCAGCCTGATGAAATCTCAAACCATCTTGAGCCATCATGCCTGAGACAGGAGTCCTCCCTTTGTCCAATACACGATATTTTGTGCACTACCTACTTGTTAGTCATTTAGTAGCCATTTTTGTTGTAAGATTACCTATCCCATATGGCAGTGCTTGTGTTTGAGGCCAATCGCAGCCTACTGGTATTCCACAATGTCTACATCATTGACCTTACTTTATCTCATCACACAGGCATTGTATAATCTCACATGACAACAAGAAAAAAAAAGCCTGAATAGACTAGGATATTTTGAGAGAAAGAGAAAAACTACATTTGCATAACTTTCAATGCTGTATATTGTTATAATTTTTCCACTTTATTATTATTTCTTACTATGTTAAATTTATAAATTGAACATTATCATAGGTGAGCATATATAGGAAAAAAAATAGGGATCAGTATTATCTGCAGTTTCAGGCACCCACTGTGGTCATGGAATGTATCCCCCTTGGATACATACCACTGTATTTGAGAAGAGACATTTGAAAAAATTCCTAAAGAAAATGACCAAGTGAGTTAAAGTGTGTAAGGGAGAGGAAACAGAGAGTGTGAAGGCCCTGAGGCAGACTCCTGTCCAACTTGCTTAAAGAAAGGTAAGATCACTTGTTGTTTCCTGATTTTTTAATGATGGCCATTCTAACTGGTGTGAGATGGTATCTCATTGTGGTTTTGATTTGCATTTCTCTGATGGCGAGTGATG
>NW_012123376.1:4298794-4333150 GCF_000951035.1 Colobus angolensis palliatus | reverse complement strand
TACATATGTAACAAACCTGCACGTTATGCACATGTACCCTAGAACTTAAAGTATAATAAAAAAATAAAATAAAATAAAATAAAATAAAAAAAGAAAGGTAAGATCAGGGTAGCTGGAAGAAAGTGAAGAGGAGAAGTCAAATGCACATGCGGCAGCTTGGGTTTTCCCCTTATTAAATATTTCTCACCTCATTAATATAGGCTATGTACAGAATTATCAAGAGTAACTTATAGGTCATTGTGAGGACTTCACTTTCCCTCTAAGTAAGATAAAAAGACATTGGCAGTTCTGAGCAGAGGAGGGAAGTGGTTTGCCTTTCATATTAAAAGGTTTGCTCTGGCTGCTCTGTTGCGAATAGGTTCTTAGAAGCAGAAGATGAATTAGAAGATCATTGCAGTAGTCAGAATGAGAGATGCTGATAACTTGCATCAGAGTGGCTGTATCTCAGATGGTGATAAATGGTGGGATTCTGCATATATTTTGAAGGTAGAGCTAGCCTGATTTCCTGATAGATTAAATTGAGACAAAGAAAGAAGACTCCACAATTACTTAAATGTATTGACATAAACAGCTAGAATAACAGAATGGCCATTTTCTTAGACGAGAGAGATTGTGAAAGAGTCCCCTGATGCCCAGTCTGGACAGATAGATCAGACCTTCAGTTTTGGTTGTGTTAATATGGAGATATCTTCTATAAACCTGCAATAATGTTGGCAAATAGACAATTAGATATATAATTCTAAAGTTCAAAGTAGTCCCAGCTGGGAGCATCAGTTCATGAAAACTTAAAACCACAAGAAATAATGAGAGCACCAAGGAGATGCATCTAAGTAAACGAAAGAAAAGCTCTGGATCACTGCAAATGTTGAAGGTCAGGGAGGAGGCTAGTGAGGAAAAGGGAAGTAGGAGAATGTGGTGTCTGGGAAAACAATTGCGGAAAATGTTTAATAAGGTAGGGGCAATCAACTGTGTCAAACACGGTTTGATTGATGGTCAGTAATAGGAATTCAAGCTATGGGTTTAGTAAGATGTAGGCCACCAGTTACTTTGACAAGGGTATTTTCAGTAAAGTAGTTAGGATAATAACTTTATTAGAATGAGTTTAAAAAGAAAATGGGGCAGAGCCGACTGGCTTATATAAATTGTAAATGACTTTTTTTTTTTTTTTTTTTGAGACAGAGTTTCACTCTTTTTGCCCAGACTGGAGTGCAATGGTGTAATCTTGGCTCAATTCAACTTCTGCCTCCCTGGTTCAAGTGATTCTCTTGCCTCAGTCTCCCAAGTAGCTGGGATTACAGGTGCCTGCCATCACATCCGACCAATTTTTTGTATTTTTAGTAGAGACGGGATTTTACCATGTTGGCCAGGATGGTCTCGATCTCTTGACCTCGTGATCCACCCACCTTGGCCTCCCAAAGTGCTGGGATTACAGGCGTGAGCCACCACACCAGACCAGAAATTGTAAATGACTGTTTTTAGTAACTTTGCTCTAAAGAAAAGCAAAGAAGTAGGATAGTATCTGGAGGAGGGTGGAAGGTCAAGAGAGATTTTGGGTTTTTGGCTGAAATTTCAGTATGTTTTAATTCTGATAGAAATAATCCAATACATAGGGAAAATATACAAGATTATACAGGATAGAGATGGGAAGACTGCTGAAGCAATGCTCCCGGAGAAGTCAAAAGGAGATAGGATTTACTGCATCAGGGACATCTTCATATGAAGAAATATTATGAAATATAGGGATAAAGAGCAGCAGAGTCTGAAATATGAATGATCCAGACAGGAGCAGACTGGAGAGTCAGGTGAATCTTCAGTTCATTATAATGGTTTAGATTTGCTACTTTGTAGTAGAGAGCGGATATATATCCACACCCACTTTGTTATATTATTTCTAGTTGAATTTCTTGTGATGAGGTTAATATCCTGGGATATATTATATATGTGTCATACATATACATATATATATGTGAGAGTGTGTGTGTGTGTGTATCCCCTATTGGATATATACCACTGAAACTGAGAAGAGACATTTATATATATCAAATGGTCAATGTGGAATTTTGCTGCAATTTTTTTTAACTGGGCCTCTTTTCAATTCATGCAACTCAATTTCTAAATGGTTCTTTAAAAACTCTCTGTTTTATATAGAGTTAAATACTGCTATGGACTGAATGTTGGTGTCCCTCTAGAATTCATATGTTGAAGCCCTGCTCCCCAGCATGATAGTATTTGGAGGTGAGGTCTTTGGGAGGTAATTAAATTTAGATGAGGGCATGAGGGTAGAACTTCCATGATGGGATTAGTGGCCTTATAATAATAAAAAGGGACCAGAGCTCTCTGTCTCCCTCTCTTCTATGTGAGGACACAGCAAGAAAGCAGTCATCTGTGAACCAGGAGGAGGGTTCTCACCAAGAACCCAATCATATTGGCTCCCTGATATCAGACTTCCAGCTTCCAGAACTGTCCAAAATAAATGTCTGTTGTTTAAATCACTGTATGGTATTTTGTTATAGTAACTCCAACTGACTAAGATAAAAATGTCTCATGAAATACAATAAAGGGTCTTAACCTGTGACACTGTGGAACGTCATTATGATGACATGATGTGCCACGTTGTTATCATGTTGAGTAAGTAGCCTCCCATCCACTGAGGTTCTACATTATTGAATATTGGACAAGCGTTCAGGACAAGCAACTCAGGGACTGAATTCTTCAAAGTGTGTGTGTGTGTGTGTGTGTGTGTGTGTGTGTGTGTGTGTGTGTGTTGTGTGTGCTATTGAATATATTGATGTACAGAAGGTGAAAGATTCTCGCTCCTCACTTTCCTCATCTGTCATGTGCCGTAAGGAGCTTTTCTATAGATTGGAGTTTTCAGAGTCCTCTGAAGAATTAGCTAAGTTTCATATCCACTCTGTCATTAACTAAATAGAGAATCTAAAAGTCGGGAAAATAGAGGTTTCCTATGAGAGTGAATAAATTTGAATGAATACAGACAGCAAACAAATTTCCTGAAATGGCAGAAGTTAGGGAAATCTTAAATTAGTAAATTTTTTGACATTCTGAATGAATGCTGAACGATACTTGGAATATAATTATTGTCTACATTAGGAAGACTCCAGGAAAATTTTCTCACTAAATTAACAAGAGAAAAAAAATCTAGTGAGACAATTTAAGCAGGAAGATCCCACGATTTTTCCAAGTTGCAATAATTACAAAAATTGTTTTTCTTCTTTTTTGGACAATAGGGTAGATATTTCACCAAACACATATGAAGCCCTTATTCTGTGTCAGACCCTGGAGATTCATGAATGAAAAGTGGCCACTGTTATCAAGTTGTCTCTATTTTGATGAAGAAAGAATGTTAAAAGATTCTCTCCCTCCTGTTTCACAAGGGAGAGCAGAGTTGGGTGAAGTGGGTGCTTAGAGCCAAGAGGGACGAGAAATATGAAAGGTGCAATCTCTGTAAAACTTAAGATCAGTCCGAAGATACAAGCTCATTTTAAGTGATGGTCCCAATCCTCCCCTCACCTCCTGCAAAAGCAAGGATGTGTATAACCAGGTATTATGGCAAGGATGTGTATAGCCAGGTATGATGGCAAGAATGTGTATAATCAGGTATTATGGCAGAGAACACTTTGCTTATTCAAAGTAGGCCAGATCGACTGGGGTGCATCTGGCAATGGTTCTCCATTTCTCTCACAGGATAAAAGCCAAAGTCCCTGCAGTGGCTTACAAGGTCCTTTAGAACCTGGCGTCAGTTCCACTCTGACCTAAACTCCTCCTAGCTCCATTCACTCTGTGCCAGCCACCCTGGCTTCCTGCTGCCAAGTCTCCCACGGACACTCCTGGGTTAGGGCCTGTACAATCTGCTCCTTCCTGGAAGGCTCTCGCCCCAGCTTATCTAAGGGGCTCCCTCCCTTGCCTGCCACAAGGCTCTGCTCAAGTACCTTTGCCATGACCCCAGACCTTTTTCAATTGCAGCAACTATCCCTGTCCGACTCCAGAACCTCCTATGCTGCTTCTTTCACATTTTAACCTACTACATTATCTGTAGTCTCTTAAAATGATTTAACTTACTATCATAATTTAAATTCTGATTGTTTATTTGTGCCTCATTTCATTAGGTTGTAAGCTACACGACGATCGCGGTTTCTGTTGAGTTTATTTGTTGGTATACCCCAGCGCTTAGTGTAAAATGTGTTTAATGAATGAATGCTGTGAAACCTTTTCTTCTGCAATCTGATGTTGGTTGGCAAGAAACTCATGCTCCTGCTAGGCATGTGACCAATGCCACCAGGTGTTGCTGATGTTATTTAATCACGATGCATTTAAAAGTGTAGGTCATGCAATACCCAGAGGTGCAGGACCAATGCCAAAGCCTTATCATACTGCTATGGGAAATGTGTAGTGATAACTAACATGTACTTGTTACCACAGTCAGTGAGTACAAAAGTACATTTATCATGTTTACTACAAGTATTTTTTTCTCACTGCATTAATTTATAACTGATAGGAAAGAAAAGTCAGATGTGGTACACAGTATAATTCATACATACATTCAGCAGATTTTTGAATACCAAGTAGGCATCAAGCCTTGTTTTGGCATAAGGAAGAGAATGGTGAATAATACTTATAAAGATCATGTTATCATGGCATTTACATTCTAGTGGGTTCTATGTCCTCTTTTGCTCTTGATATTGTGAAAGACATTGTCGTGCCAGTTTTCAAGGATAGGTTCTGAGATCACGCATTCAGAAAACCACATAAAAGACAATGAGTAGCAAAAACCTCAAGGGGTGTGAGTAATAAGCAAGATGGTGTTTAGTAAAAATTAAACAATGCTGTGAGCTGCTCAGGATTTCCTTCCATACCTGCTATTCACATCAGTCCAGATCTCAGAACAGCACTTCAGCCTGTAAGACAAAGGAAAGTAGAGACACCTGCTGGAGTGACAGGGTGAGGAAGCAGGAAGGAGACTGTGACAAAGATTATGGCATTTCTTCTAAGGTCACGCAGAGAAAACCATCAGAAATATGAATAGACAAGAAAGTTCTGCCTGCTAATCAAGTGTTTTAATAATTGGATATTTCTAGTCCTTTTATTATGAAATATAAAAGGATAATAAAGAACAATTTAATATTTAGAGTATTTAATTCAAAAGTATTAAGTGTTAATTGAAAATCCATTATTTTTAGCTACTAATAATTAAAGCAATTATAGGAGAGTTCAGCCTCCATTACAACATATTTTTTAGGTGAAATATCCTAAAAAGGCACTTTCCTTTTTCAGGAAATTAAGCCTCCTATATAAATTTGAAAACAAATAATCAGGCTTCAAGAATTGCTATCATTTTGGATAGACTGGATTTATTTATTTTCCAGGAGATGTAACAATTAGATAGATCTATGAGGAATGGAGGATGAGGCCCCTGAGGTCACGGTGGACGTGTTTTCTCAGTTTGCCCACGCTGTGCTAAAAAGCTGTTGTCTAAGGCAAAAGCAGCAAAAGAAAATGCATTTAAAAGGCGGGGAGGGGGGTGCTTCTGTGAATTTATGAGAAGTGCATCACAAAGACAAATATTTCAGCCATGCAATTCCATTCGGCCTTTTCAGCTGTGTGTCCATAGCAAGTCAACGGCTAAATTGAAAAATCAATTCCAATTTAAATTATTGGAATAAAGAACACCAGGAGTCAGAGATAAAATGGCTTTGTTCTCTGAGATCCTTTTTAATTGGAAAGTTATTTCTTCAGGGTATTCTAATGGTTCTGAGGGAAGATTGCAAAATAAAGTTGATCGGCTGGGGGAAGGTTAATAGCTAATGTGCTTTCCTTGCTGCACAGCAGTCTCCTGTCTTTATGACATCCCCCGTCATATTTGGAAGGACTGAAGATTCTAAATCATTTGATACATGCAAGGACTGTATTTTTTCTCAGTCTTTCAGAAATCGTCCTGAGGCTGAAACCTTGGTGGAGCATTGTTGCTCTTGCAACCTTTCCAACTGGACTCACTTTTGCTTACAAATATCACATGACCCTTTTCTTTCTTCCTTTTCTTTTTCTTTCTTAAAGAAAATTCTTCTGGGAACATTCACCTACCAATAAAGTAGTAATTAATGAAAATGAAAGACATGAAGAGGATGCTAGTAAGAGCTGTGCTCCTTAATGATGGAAAAGAAAGACAAATGCTGGCTTGTATTAAACAGAGAAAAAAAGATTCTAGTAGTTATAGACTTAGTAGAAGGTGGAGAAAGGTACAAAGGTAGCAGAGAGGAAAAACATGGTATATATAGAAAATGCTAATAAATATTGATATCAAAAGGTTAATACTATGATAAGAAACCAAGTCATGTTGAGACAGCATCAACCCAAATTTTAAAAAATAAAGCTTAATTAAACATATAATAACCTTTGCTCTGCCAGTAGAAAATTGTTTGGGGCAGCTGTAGATTAGAAACCCTGAATGAGCGTTTAATTTGAAATTAATAAAACAGCTAAGGTATGTGTTAGAAAAAGTTACTGAGGTTTGCTTAGTATATTTAATTACTGTAAAAGAGATAAATCTTGTTGCCATATAATGAACTCAGAAGTGCAGATATAGTAAATATGTACTTACATTCTTGTTATTAATGCATTAAATTTGTAAGATTATTCAAGAATTTAATTAGTATTTAATAAGATAGCTATAGCAAATTACAGTAGTTGGACATTAAATATAAATTAATATTTTTATTATTTAATTGATATTAACCAATTAATTACTATTTATTACATGGTAGCTAGATTTATCTTTTATGGAGTTATTAAATATCAATTAAAATGCTCTTTTAAGAGTGCACATTCAATTAAAAACGATATTCTGTAAGAATTTCACCACTCCTTTCTCCCAGGATTGGGGTATGTAACTGCACAAATCAAATAACCAAGGTGCTCTAGAAAGGAACCCAATTGGGCCTATGCGTGGGTATCTCAAACAATTCTAGACTCACCCCAAGAAAGAAGAGCTTATTTATGGAAAGTCATGTTTTTTTTTTTTCTGCTAAAGTTATAAACTATATAGGCCTTGGAAAGACTCTCACTCAAAACATCTCTCCACAGTTAATGCTAAGACTTTGAGGGTTTATTTCTCTGAGGAAAGCAACTATGGGCTACTAAAATAAAAATGCTACTTATTATTAGCCATTTCTTCCTAGATGTGACTTGGTGTGACTATATATTCTCTTAATGAAAGAAAATAAAACATATAACTTGAGACTTTATTTTTCCATCAGAGTCTATGTTGCTTCTGTCAATTCTTGAATGTATTATGTGCTCAATAAATATAATGGAAATGCAATGGATCGAATCTCCCGCATCTGGTACCAAATAATTCCTACAGCTACTTTACACTTACTGTGAAATTGAATCTGAGACAGTATAGGGTAATGGTTAGTTATCCCCACATTGAGTAGGCCTTCCTAGTTTTAAATTATGCATCTACATTGTTCAAGGTGCGAGACATCTTTAAAAAGTCATATTACTATTAATATGTATTACTATATTGTGCCTCAGTGTTCTCTGCAATTGCAGATGACACTGCCCATCTCTTAGGATTATCATGAGGACTAAAGGAGTTAATAAATGTAAGACACTGTAGAACAATATCTACCACATGATAAAAGCTCAGTGCATGCTTGCTGTTATTATGATCTCTAATCTTAAAGAAATGGTCTTCACAATTTGGAGCTGGAGAAGATACATTATGTTCTAGCACACTAAAAACAATTGAAAAGCAAATTAGCTTATTTTTATCTAGCTTCATCCTTCTAAATAATTAATCACAATCATTGTAAATATTTATTGTTCCCCAGAAGTCATTCTTGGCAAAGCTATAAATACTATGTGATTTTAATCTTTTTCTCATGAATCGATCTTTGAAGATCCTTTGTCATTTTTGTTACTACAGTTTTGAAGCATAATGACGATATTAAATAAAACCTATCTTACATTGATTCTTGCATCACCCTACGAGGTATCTAACGCCTCAGCTCAATAAATAGCCATTTATCATTATTTTTTTAGTCAGTCTTAGGTCTTCTGAGATTCTTACCTAGGCTTAGAGAAATTAATTTTCAGCTAATATTGCCTGAAATCATTTTTAGAACTCAAGCAAGCATTCCAGTCTTTATACTTCTAACTCATTGTTTACCTCCTATCTGTGAATTTTTTTTTTGTAAAATTTGACTTAAAGATTACTTTAATATAATAATTTAATACTTAATATATATTATGTATAATATATATTTTATATATATATATATTTCATACTCAATTTCTGTTGTTAATTTTCTGAAGCAATGAGTTTAAAGTCAGGAGAAACAGATTCTCACACCAGCCACTTAGATATACCATTTATTTGCCTTAGCTTTCTTTTACTCTTCTGTAGAAGACTTTAAAGAGAATAATCTTTAAAAAAAAAAAAAAACTTTTCAAATCCAGCATGCTATTAAATTGTACTCAAACAGACAACAAAATTTTTCCTTATTACTTGTGTATGGTTTAGCATTTTTATTTTGCTTTGCACTTTTAAAATGTTGGAGTTTTTCTTTTTTGTCCTTCTGAAATGAATATGTAAAAGAAACAAACTTTTTATTTTAAGCATTAAACCAAATTAAAAAAAAACAATTAAGTGGACGATGCCAACTTCTTCTGTTCCATGAGTAATAGCAATGGGAATTATTAATAGACTTATGATTAAAAGAATAAAAAGTAGTAAAAGATGGAAAAGACAAGTCCACGGAGGTGTGGTCTCATTTATTTGATTCCTCATCAGTCTCTGCTGATTCAACTTTGGTCTTTAGCTCTGTGGACTTAGTCTGTAAGACTAAGCTCTGTGGCAGTAAAGAACTAAAGGAGAAAAGACACAGCATTTGACAGATGTGCAGGAAAGAGATGATTTACTCAGGAGTAAAAAGAATAAAGATGCAAAGAGGAAAAGAGAAACATTTGATCAGAGTAGTTACTAAGGAAAAAAAAGAGAGAGAAATGGATGCAGGCTATAAGAGTATTTTGAATGATGGAACTTGGGTTTGAAATTGACTGAAAGACGCAAGGGAAAAAATTAAATGTTATCACTGATATTTTGAATGGATCCAGTAAGAGTTTGACAAAGAGAAGAAAATTAGAACTCCAAATGATGAGCTAATCGCTTTGAGAATCACCTGAAACAATTGTCAAGGAGAAGGGTTCAGTAGAAAAGGAGAAACTGAAGTCACCTGTAAAGACCAAAATGTCTGAAAGGGGACACAATTTAGTGTCTCATTTAGCATGTTTTCTTTGACAATATGGTTTATCTCTACAAGACAGAAGGTAAACAGATGCTCCAGTTTCTGCTTCCGCTAACAGAATAAATCCTCTATCACTTCTGTGGACGTAATCCTCAAATCTGCTCTCATTTTGTGCTTGCCTTTGGGAGGTACTTGTTCATCTACTTCTCTCCATGTTCTGTCTTTTAGGTTTCAATGCATGACATTGCTTAACTGTTTCAACCTCAAATTTACCCAATCTTATGGGCTTCACCTCACCTCTGGTGGTTTGGTGCCACTCAAACGATCTTCTCCTCCATTTTATCCAACTTTTGACGTGTCTCATGCTAGCACATCTAGGAGGGGATATAAAACACTCCGTTTGTTGTTGTTGTTGTTGTTGGTTGGTTTGTTTAATGCCTTGATTTGCCAGCTATATCAGTTTATTTTCACACTACTATAAAGAACTACCTGAGACTGGGTAATTTATGAAGAAAAGAGGGTTAGTTGACTCACAGTTCCACAGGATTAAGAGGAAGCATGACTGGGAGGCCTCAGGAAACTTACAATCATGGCAGAAGGTGATGGGGAAGCAAGGACCTTCTTTACATGGTGGCATGAGAGAGCGAGCCAGGGAAATCCATGGTATTATTCATTCAATGCCTACCACACAGTAACATGCAATATTAATTCATCACTGAGATTAAACCTTGAGTGGGCTATCAGAGATAGATTTTAGGAGGACCCTGCAAAGAGCGCCCTTTCAAATATACATGAAAACAACTACCGGCTTGTAGCTCTGCCAGTGCTCTTTGCCTGTCACAGATTCTTGCCTCTTACCAGTTCTGTATGATTAGCATGCAACATTTATTATTGGTGCCAAATTCACACGTGGTGCACACGCACTCTCCGCTAGGCCCCATTCTCAGAACACTGGCATGAGTCTGGCTGAGGTAAAAATCAGTCATTTAGTTCAGCAAAGATCATGGGTTTGTTATAGAAGTGTCTTGATGTATATATGCAGTATCCACAAAAACAATACATTTTATTTTTCCATTTGTATTTGAATGGGGTTCCTAGTTACTTATTCTCTGTTGTTTTGAGACTGTAACAAGAGGATCAAGGAATTCAAGAGACAGTATTAGCCAGTGTAATGTGCAGTTGAAGTATGCAATTTGGAAGAATACACATCAGTTGGCTGTAGCAGCGGCTGAGTATACCACAAAACTATGGGGGAAAAGAGACCACGACACATGGATGAAATAACGGAGCTGCATCTCTGAGACTGAGTTTGCTGTGAGGTTTTATAATAGGCATATGATACCTGACTGCTGGAACAGATCTCTATATCTGATGATGGACCAATTCCGAGCACCAGGGAAGTACGGAAATAAATTTCGGGCTAGGAAAACTGTGCACTTCATACATAATATCTTTCTAAGCATTTGGAGACACTGAAGAAGAAGTTTATCATACCTTAAACTTTTATACCCATGACAGTCTCAATAGATCATTCTATAAAGGACGACAATATGGAAAACTAAGAGACTAGCAGGAAGCAGAAAATGAGAAATCAGATAAGGAAACTTTAACTTAGAACCAAATTAAGTCTTAAGTATCTATTTACCTAATTTAAAAAAAAGAGTTTATTTTGACCAAATTCACCCATTTTCTGATTATGCAGTCTGTCACTGTACAAAGGCACTGGACAGCAGAGAGTGTAGGAGATGAAGTTCAGATACATTTCCTCACCAGGTTTTGAATCCTAGCCCGGCAGAATATATAAAGCATGGTAAAGTGTAGTAGTGGTGTTTCCTTGGATGTTCCCTCATATTCTAATTCCTAATGACCACTGATTATAGAATGCATATTTGACCTGAAAACTGATGGGACAGAGGAAGAAAATAAATATTACTAAATTAAATATGCATGTAAATTGTGAAAAAGAAAAGCTGTTTCTTTAAATTCAAGAAGTACAGAGTTATGTCAAATCTATGTCAAAAGATTTATTGTGAAGCCCTAGCCAGGCACAGAACTAGGATTGGAGAGATTGTCTTTCCTTTGCCTTTTAAAGAAGTTCTACAGAATGTTCCAATACACATCAAACTTCAAAACCACTGAATTACAAGAAAATTGCTGTATAAATAATAGAACAAACACAAAAATGTAACATTTACTTTTGTTTATTTTTGTTTATAAGAAAATATGCTTCCAACCCAACATTTGTGGACCACCGTGCATCTTGACAGAATGATGAATTTTGTCTGGAAACCAAATCTTCAGTCTTGAAATCAATGAATATATATAAAGTGTTGACTTCAATTTTGAAATACTGGCTAACACCAAGGCTCATATTGACTGTAACTGGAACAGTTATATAATTTTAAGAAGGCTTTCTCAAATTATAAACATCTTCAGTTGTAATTAGTTACAATCATTTATATGGTAAAATCTGCAAAGGCATTTCACCTTTTAATCCTCTTTTTAAAATATGTAATGATAAATCTTTCTTTATCTAATATTCTTTTTAGGTTTATTTCTACACTTGACACTACAGTGTAATTTTCCCATTAATATATGTGGAAATAAAATTTCTGTGCATTCATTGATAGGAGAATAAAACTCTTCATATTATATCTTCAAATATAGTATTGAACCTTCTAAGGATACATTTGAGCATGGCAGAAAGGTAGCCTAATAGGTAACATTTTGATTGATAAGACATTGTGACTCATAGTTGATACAATCTTAGATCTGCCAGTGCAACAAAAGGTCACTTTGAAATTTGATGGGGGCTAGAGCATGAAATAAGTTGGAAATAATATTGTATCATGTAAAACATACTGACACAAATCTACTAATTCATATTAAATTAAAAGTGCCTTGGAAAGCATAGTAATTAACAGCTAGTTCTCAGAACTTGACATTCCACACAAATGTCACTCCCCAGGGTATTACACAGGAATTAGAGTGTCCTTTCACTGTCAGACTGATAGATAATTCTGAAGAAGTGAAGAAGAAATCTGATTCTTGGTAACATTTAGGATTCAAATAGAAATTTGTCACATTGATTTATGTTTCCGACTTAGGAAAAATAATTACAAATCTTACTCACTTTTATATATCTGTAAGATATTATGTCTTCATAAATATTTATTTGCATTAAAATATCAAAATATAAGAGGACAGATAAAAAAATTTAGCACTCTCAGGGGGATGGGGATAGGGGTTAGGTTAAAGTGATATATTTATTCTATTTGATCATAGAATTTCACCCTCTAAGAGAAAGAGATTTCTCCATGAGTAACACCTATATTATTCTAATAAGCCATCCATCTTTTTTCAATCTAAGACTACTGCTAATTGTATATAGAGAGAAAGAGCATCACTCACCAGACACGCCCAATCATCACTTCAAAAATTAACATACAGAATGAAGACTGGTTCTTTTACAATTAGACATTAATACGTAAATTTCTTATTATTATGATCAGTGTTTATCATTCTCAATAATACTTTTTCTTGCACATTAATACTATTAGCGAAAAACTTGACTACACAAAAACAAAGCTAAATAAAACCTCCCGTCTCTGAAACAAACACACAGATATGGAAGCCGTTGTTCTAAGACTTAATCCCCACTGAATCTACAGAACCTCAACACGTGTTTACAGTAGTCGTTGCCAAAACAAAGCCCTCCATGTCAGAATGAACTCATAATCCTTCATCCCATAGTATTTTGTGCATCTGTTGCATTGACCCAACCCTTCCACACTTACCCTCCTCTCACACTTTCCTATTATATCCCCTGAAGTCTTGATTTGTAGCCTTCAGACTTTTCTGCATTTTAATACACTCTCTGAACACTACCATGTCTTAGTGGGAATAAGCCTTGTTTCCTTCTAGCCTTCTTAAATGTGAACTTTCTTCTTTGCATTTAGTCTGAAAGTAATATTTGTGTCATCTTTTCTGTTGTTGTCTCAGGCCATTAAGTCTTCTTCATTTTAATAAAAATTTGAGCTCCACTCTATCAGGCTTTTTCAGTTTCCACCTCCTCATTGCTGTCATCTAGGGAATATATAACTTATATCTTGCTCATTGAAGACAATGGTAATTTTCTCTCCATCACAGCTCTTGTCATCATTATGAAGGACTTCCAAGGCCATGGTAAACACACATGGTTGAACTGATCTCTAAGTTCCTTGCCCTTATTCTCTCTAGGCACCTTCACTTTCGTTTAACTTATTTACTCCTAAGGTCAATGCTGGATTCAGTCACCATTATGATTCTTTAATACAGTCTGTATTCTTTTTAAACAACTAGTTCCTATCCTTTTCCCCACTGAATCTCTTTATAAGTTAAGAAACCTTCAGATAACAACTTACTTATTTTCCCTCCAATAATCAACAATAATTCACCTGCAGTTGCACTGGGTTTCTGGGCTTTTCTTATTTTTTACCCCAACTGTAATTCCTCATTTTTTTGCCCAGAATGTAATAACTATTCCTCTAAGATCATTAATGTTTGTTGTGGATTCCTGAACCTGCCATCTCTTCGAGGTACTTTATTCATCTTATCCTTTCACATTTCTGTATTTTCAACATCTCATTTTTATTAATTACTCCTACTAGCCCTTATATATCATTTTGTATATCCCACATAAAGCTGTTGCTACTGCTCTACCTCTACAAAATTCAATCGGTTCTTATCTATGTAGTCCATCTTCTCTTCCTCATCTCTCATTCCTTCTTCCACAGACTCTTATTTTTATTTGATTTCTCACATATCACTATAAACTCCTGTGGCTAAAGTCCCTATATACCATTATTATGCTATGCATTTGTTTGTTTATTTATTTATTTTGAGACAGAGTCTCACTATATCACCCAGACTGGAAATGCAGTGGCACAATCTCGGTTCACTGCAACATCTGCCCCGTTGCTCAAGCAATTCTTGTGCTTCAGCCTCCCAAGTAGCTGGGACTACAAGTGTACGCCACCACGCCCTGCAAATTTTTGTATTTTTAGTAGAGAGAGAGTTTCACCATGTTGGCCAGGCTGCTTTGGAATTTCTGGCCTCAAGATCTGCCAGCATCGGCCTCCCTAAGTGCTGGGATTACAAACATGAGCCACCACGCCTGGCAATGCTAATATCTTTAGACAATATTTTTAATATCTTATTTGACCTGACCATTGAGCAACATTCTATATAATTAACATTTCATTTTTCTTGAAAATATTATTGACTCCCATGGTACATTCAGCTAGTTTCTTTCTAATTCACCACTTGCCGTACCTTTACCAATCTCTTATTATTTATGTTTCTCTATGCATTGTCTTAGCATTACTCTTATTTCAATAACCTCCTAGGTGAACTCATTGCTCCCCACATTCAAATATTAACTATAGACCAATAATTCCTAATATGTTATTCCCAGATAAAAATTCCCTTTTTAACTTTGAATTCAAATATATTGTCAACTACTTGACACCTTTTCACTTTCTCATGCATCTCAATGTCTCACAGATAAAAATAAATTCTTGCTTTTTCCCTTGAAATTACCTACTACTCTGTATATTTTTATAGTGCCAGAAAGTAGCATTGTCATGTCATATGACATATGAAAAATCATTAGCTATAATCCCAGCACTTTGGGAGGCTGAGGCAGGGGGATCACGAAGTCAGGCATTCGAGACCACCCTGACCAACACGGTGAAACCCCGTCTCTACCAAAACCACAAAAATTAGCCAGGCATGGTGGTGCATGCCTGTAATCCCAGCTACTCAAGAGGCTGAGGCAGGAGAATTGCTTGAACCCAGGAGGTGCAGGTTGCAGTGAGCCGAGATTGTGCCACTGCACTCCAGCCTGGGTGACACAGTGAGATTCCGTCTCAAAAAAAAAGAGACAATTGAGACAATACTCTTTCTTCCCAGTTCAATTTACCAAACCCTATGAACTTGACTTTCAGTATACAGTGTGTTATTCACTTTCTTTCATCCCCTTTACTATCGTTTTTAGCCAATCTGAAATTATTTATATCTTAATTATCTTAAGAGCCTTTCAACTTTAATCCATATGTCTCTTTTGCTTCTTTTAATCCATGCATCCATTCTAATTAAACATAAACTTATATCTATGTATATACATACCATATTTATACATTTAGAAAAGTAAAAATATAATTGCACCAATTTATGAATTTTCACACACTAAATGCGGTCATGTAATGAGCAATGATATCAAAAAGCAGAATGTTACCAGTGCTTGGGAAGCACCATTTGTTCTAACTTTTAGTCACTACCATTCTTTCTGGCTTTTAACAACAGTTAATAGCTGTTAGTTAATACTTCTGTCTTATGTATTACCATATATTATATATAACTCAAAAATGCACTTTCAACACCAAAGGCTTTTGATTTCTGAAATATAAAACAGGAATATGACTTCCAGATTCTCTCTACAGTCACACATAACCGCCTAATGAATTAGCTATGTAACCCAGTAAGAGTGAAGAAGAAACAAAATTAAAACAAGAAAATATTTCAATATTTGAAAACCTTTCTTGGAGTTAAGACTATACTTTAAATCTCTTAGAACCTTATTTGCCTCTTGTTTTGATGTTTATTTATATTAAGATTTTAAGGCAGAAAGTAAAAATTAGTTTATTTCACACTTACTATAGCATTAATACCAATATCATTTTAACTTAAAAAAAGGTTTCAGATTTCTTTTTTAACTACAGTAACAATTAACGAAAAGCTGTATGTAAAATAGCTCTAAAAAGGACAATTTGAATAGAAGTCACTATTGAAACATTTCTGGGTCAGTGATAAGAGAAAAATGTGGGTAAAGCCTACACAGAAAACTGATATGGGCCACTATACATTTCCTGTTCATTTCCTTACATCCTTATGCATTTATGGCTATTACTCAAAGTCCTTCTATTACAATGGCTTAACACACACCGTAGTGTGGGATCAACTCAATCTATGCATAAAAACTGAAGTATAGTGTATTAGTTCATTCTCACGCTGCCATAAGGACATACCTGAGACTGGGTAATTTATGAAGAAAAAGAGGTCTAATGAACTCACAGTTTCACACGGCTGGAGAGGCCTCACAGTCATGACGAAAGGTGAAGGAGCAGCAAAGGCACGTCTTACATGGTGGCAGGCAAGAGAGTGTGTACAGAGGAACTGCTTTTTGTAAAACCATCAGATCTCATAAGACTTATTCACTATCATAAGAACAGCATGGGAAAAGCCTGTCCTCATGATTCAATTACCTCCCACTGGGTCCCTACCATGATACATGGTGATTATGGGAGCTACAATTCAAGATGTGATTTGGGTAGGGAAACAGCCAAACCATATCATATAGTATAAAAATCTATTTACATAATTCAGGGGCCAATGAGAGATTTTAATTTATAACAAACTCCTTCATTTTATGGTAACATCACTTTATTAAGCCTTCATTAATGAAACAGTTTTGCAATTTGGCACAGCAAGAAGGCACTGGACAAAAAGGAATATCAGAGTTGAAATCCAGCTAGCACATCATTCACCAACTCAAACTCTAGGCTAAAATGTATTTACAAATTTGCCTGCCAAAAGGAGCAGCTGAAAAATTAAATGAAATACGCAGTTTCAGTTGCTGCCTACTACAATGAAAACAGTGTGGATAATGGGTTTGCCTCAGTTAAGTGTTTTTACAGAAGTCAAAATTTCATATAGAAAAATTAGAGAAACCAAATGCTCCACAGTATATTATTTCTAGTGTCCAAAATATATTTTAAAAATTACTGAAGATTTAAATAAATGGGAAAATGTGATCCGAAGACAAAAAACAAAATGCAGTAAAGAAGAAATAACTCTGAGATGACTCAGATATTGGATTTTGTAGATAAAGATGTTAAATTATTATTAACAATATACCAAAACATAAAGGAAAATTTGACATAATAAATGAACGCACAGCAACCTAGTATAATGTCGGCAATACTACCAATAAACAAAACAGGAATTCTGGATGAAAAGATGTCTGAAATGAAACATTAATTAATAGGTTTAACATAATAAAGAAAATGGGAAAGGAAAGGCCAATGATTTAAAAGATAAGAGTCTTAGTTCAGGTTGCTATAACAATGTACCACACAATGGGTAGCTAATAACCAACGGAAATGTATATTTCACTGTTCTGGAACCTGAAAGCCAGGGCACCAGTATGGCCTCATGGTTGGGTGAGAGCTCTTTTTCAGCTTGAAGACTGCTGAACTCTTATATCTTCACATGGTGGAAAAAGTGAGAGAGGCTTATTTTATAAGGACACTAATCCCATAACGAGGACTCCAGCCTCATGACCTAATGACACAAAAGCCTGACTTTTAATACCATCTCATTGGGCATTAATATTTCAACATATGCCCAGGTGTGATGACTCATACTTGTAATCACAGTACCTTTGAGAGGCTGAGGCAAGAGGATCACTTGAGGCCAGGAGTTTGAGACCAGCCCAGTCAACATAGTGAGACTCTGTCTCTACAAGATATATATTTTAATTAGCTGGGTGTGTTGTTGTGCACATTAGTCCTAGCTCCTCAAAAGACTGAGATGGGATGATCACTTAAGCCCAAGAGTTCAAGGTTACAGCAAATTATGATTGTATCACTCACTCCAGCCAGGATGACAGAGAGATACTCTGTCTCTATTAAAAAATTTTCAATATTCAAATTTTTGGAAAACATAAACACTCAGTTCATAACAATACAATAACGGAAATCATCTAATCTGAAATACATAGAGGAAAGGTATTTAGAAATAAACCAATGATAACCAGGAATTCTTTAAAGCAGTGATTGATAAACATATTATATAATGAGGAAAAATATATGCTAATAGCTGGTAAATTGATATGGTAAATTAAGTAAATTGAGTTGGTTTTCAAACGTTTTCATAAAGAAATTTCCAGGAGTAAATGGTTGCATTTATGAATTATGACAAATATTTGAGGAAAAATATCAATATTATGTATATATATTTTATTTTGCTGAGTATTTTCCCAGAAAATAGAGAACATCCCCAACATACCTTATGAAACTACTGTAACTCTAAGGCCAAAATCTTAAAATAATATTGTAAAAATCATAGATGATTATTCCTTATGAACACCAAACCAAAAATCCTTAACAAAATATGGAATTTAATCCAGAAAAATAAAAAAGGATAATACTTGTTGTCAAGTGGTCCGACAATGCAATATTGTATTCACCTCTGAAATTAAATCACATAAATCATCCCATTAATAAATCAGAAAACCCATATGATTATTTTAACAGATATGGAAAAAGCATTTTGATTAAATGTGTTTGTGATATAAACTCAACAATCTAAGATTATGAAGAAACTTCACAAATCTGGTAAAGTTTGTCTGTATATTCTAGGGCAAATGTTATGCTTAATTATGCAATGTTGTATGTTTTTGCCCAAAACTACTTTAAAAATTCATAATTTTTGCTCTCAACTTTCATTTCAACACTATAATGAAGGATCTAGCCATTACTATCAGTCAAGAGAAGGAAGTAAAAAGCATGAAGTTTAGAAAAGATGTCAAACTCTCTAACTGGAATAACATGAGTTCTTACCTAAAAGATCCTAGGAAATCTGTAAAATAATTATTAATAAAATAAGCAAATTTAGCAAAGTTTTAATACTCAAGGTAACAAAAGCTAGTTGTATTCTTGTATAGTACCGTCAAAATATTCAAAAAAGCACAATTTTTTAAAAGTTTATTTATATTTGTGTTCAAAAACATGAAAAAATTAGAAACAAATTCAACAAAAGATATGCAAGAATTCAACATTAAAATTACAATACTTTGCTGCAAGAAATGAAAGTAAAACTAAATATATGTAAATATATACTCAGTATATGAATTAATAGGCTTTATGTTGTAAAAAATCAATTCTCCACAGACTGATATATTGATTTCATTTTATCTCAATCATAATCAGACCAGACATTTTTGGAGAAATTGACCAGCTTATTCTAAAAATTGTATGGAATTCAAAATGTATACAATAGAACAATTTTTAATGAAAAAATAAGGTTGAAATGTTATAGTACCTGTTTTATTGGGACGCTATAGTAATCAAAACAATATAATGTGGGAATTAAAATTAATGAGTAGAGCATTGAAATGATATTGACAGACCAAAAGCAGATTCATATTTGATTACTGACAAAAAAACCAAGGTCATCCCAAAGGGCAAGAAAAGTATTTTCCAAAAGTGGATCTGGAAAATTGGAATATAGGGAAGGAGAAGGAGGAGAAAGAAGAGGAGGAGGAGGAAAAACCTTGATTCTTATTTCACACAGGACACGAACATTGATTTGAGATGGATTCTAGGCCTAACTTTGAAAGGAAAACAATAAAATGCTTAAAGAAAATGTAAGAAAAAGAATTTTATTTTCTTGGGGCACTCTAATAATTTTTAGGAAAGAAACAGAACACAATGATCATTACTGAAAATTGAAAATTCAGCTTTATCCAAATTAAAGGCTTCTAACCACAATAGTTAAAAGGTGGAAGCAACCCCAGTGTCCATCAACAGATTTTGTTCATTAACAAAATATGATACATACACACAATGGAATATTAGCCATAAACATGTGGTGCTGATACATGCTACTGGATGAAACTTGAAAACCCTTTGCCAAGTGAAAGAAGTAAGAGACAAGATGGAAACTGATTTGTTTTTCTAAGACCACTAGAGGGAGCACAAAAGAACCAGCAAGTAGGCAAAGGTCAGGAGCAAAACTGCAAGTTTATTTTGGTAACCTAAGGTGTGGGGAAGAAGTCTGTCGGCCTCCGGCAAAGAAGGCCGACAGAGTCCCCCCATCGTGGGGCTCTGGGGCGGGGTTCCTGCATCCCGACTTCAGTGGGGCTGGAGGAAGGCCGCGTGGCTTACTGGTGGAGAGCGGCTTTTCTAGGAGTGGGAGGGCAATAGGCGGGGCACGGGCGTGTCGGGGGCGTTCCGCAGGTGCGACCAGGTAAATCTTGGTCTCTTCGGATTTACGTCACCTGGTGCATGCCCAGTTGGTCTGCACCTTCCCGGGTCGCCGGCTGCATTTTCGCGCGCGCGGGAAAAGTTGGGAGGGGGGAAAAGTTGGGAGGGGTGATGAAGAACCGGGAAGTGCACCATCTTGCCTCCGTTCGTCCAAACAGAAACTATTTTGCATGTTACATTTGTATTAAGTATCTAAAGTAGGTAAGTCTTTTTTTAACCTTTAAGTTCATGGGTACATGTGCAGATTTATTATATGGGTAAACTTGTGTCGTGGGGGTTTGTTATATAGATTATTTTGTCACCCAGGTATTAAGCTTAGTATACATTACATATTTTTCCTAATCCTTTCCCTTTCCCACCCTCCACCTTTCGATAGACCCCCATGTCTGCCGTTCTTCTCTATATGTTCATGGGTTCTCATCATTTAGCTTATACATCTAAGTGAGAACATGCAGTATTCGGTTTTCTGTTGCTGCGTTGGTTTGCTAAGGATAATGGCCTCAAGCTCCATCCACGTTCCTGTGAAGGACATGATCTCATTCTTTTCTATGCCTGCATAGTTAGAATAGGTAAGTCCTTAGAGATAATAAAACAGATAAGTGGTTGCCAATGGCTGAAGAGAAACAAGAATAGGTAATAATAACTGTTTAATAGGAAAGGTATTTTGTTATTGTTGTTTTAGGCTATAGGAATTAGATAAAAGTGGTCACCGTGCAACATTCTGAATGTACTGAATGCCACTGGATGCAAACGAATTGTCTATTTTAAATGCATAATTGTATTATGTAAGTTTCACCCCAGTTTCTTTTTAAATGGAAAAATATTTAAAGCTCTGCACATTAAAACAACATCATTCAGAAAATCAAGACAAAATTCACAGCCTGGGAAAAAAATATTTGCAAGATAGGTACCTGACAAAGGATTCCTATCTTGGATATAGAAAGAATTTCTATATTTAGAAATAAGAAGATAGATGACCCATTTTTAAAAAAAAATCTGGCCAAAATAACTGTTTGTGCACTTCACAAAATAAAAAGCACAATAGCCAGTAATTGCATAAAATATAGCCAAATGATTAGCCATCAGCGAATTGCAAATTCTAATATCCATGAGTTACCACAACACACCAATCAGAATGGCTAAAATTAAAAGATTGTCAACACTAATATTTGGCAAGAACGTAGAGTAATACAAAATTTCATACTTTACTGACAGGAGTAAAGAGGTACTAACATTATGTAAAATGTCTGGAAGTGTTTTTTTGAAAAGTAAATATATATATACCCTATGATCCAACAACTTCAAATCTAGGTCTCTAAGAAAAAACTAATGCAACATACATTAGAAACAAAAGACTTGGCCAAGACTGCTAACAGTAACTTTATTCCTAATGCTCCAGAACTAAAAAGAGCCCTGTTGCCACTCAAGAGGAGAATGGATAATCAAATATTTGTTTATGCATACAATGGAATACTATTTGTCAATAAAAATCACCAAACTTCTAATACACACAATATTTGGATGAATCTCCAAATGACTGATTATGCCAGGTAAAAGAAAGAAAAGATATCGTTGCCTAAAACAATATACACTGTAGAATTTCTCTTATATAATTTTCTAGAGAAGGAAAAGCTAATCTACAGTGAAGAAAATTCGTATTAGTGGATGCTTCAGTCGAGGTGGAACTAAACATCAACTGGGAAGCAGCATGAGGAAACTTTCTGGAATGATGACAAAGATTTCTAGATTTCTAGATTTCAAAACTTAGACATTGAGGTACACAGGTTTATTCATTTGTGAAAACTTTGATCTCAGGAACTCATATTGCTAGTAAGGATGTAAATTGTCACAACTACTTTAAAATCTGTGTTTTATTCCAATATTGAAGAACTACGCATGCTGAGATGTCCTAATTAATTGCACTCTCAAATACATAACCGAGATAAATACATGTTACAGGTTCTAGGATACATCTATAAGAATAGTTAGAGAAACAATTGCCTGAAACTGGAAAAAACTTAAATGACTATCAACAGAGGAATAAATAACTAAATTGAGGTATATATACAACAATGTAAAATGATCAACTAGAACTACATCCAAAAATATTTATGAATCTTACAAACATAATTTCAAAAGGGAAAACAAGAAACAAAAGTAATTAAATTGTGACTCATTTTTTACAAATTCTGAAAAAAGCAAAAATTAAACCACATTATATATAGATATATTTTAAAATGCAAAAAGCATTTTCTAAAAAAAAAACCAAAAACAAATGTAGAAGTCAGCACGTGGGTGGGAGGACATAAATTAAGACAAAAATAGAGATATAGGCAAGGCTACCAAGCAGTAGGTAATGTCTTAATTTTTTACCTTCCTTCGTAGTTACTCAAATTATTGCTTATGTATGTGTGTAAAATTTTAATCTATAAATCTTATTTTAAAGTGGAAAACCGTAGTAACATCTCTTATTACACCCTTTTGTTACTTCTACAAATTTGTATTAACTTACTGCTTTATGGAAATTGAATGGGTACAGGTCAGCATGTTTATTTTAAAGCACAGTAAATTAAAAGCAATAAATGTCATGCATACACACACACACACACGCAGTCATTAGAACACACACATATAAAATCAATTGCTTAAAACAATGTCATAGAAACTATTAAAAAAAAAACTTAAATACACTAAAAAATCAAATAGTCTACTGTTCAGTGGTTTAATCTATGAGCCTTTTGCAAATGAGATGAAAGGTGGTTATAGTTGCTATTTCAGCAAATTTGTTTTCTCAAGTTATACAGTAATCACCTCGTTCAAAGTTGGCTGATAATTTTTAACATGTCTTTTTTATGTTTCTGTATGGAAGCGCCTTTAATTCAGCTGGGTTACAAAACATACATGTCAGATAAAGTATTTTAAAATGATAAATGGAAGAAATCCCATGTACATTTGAGTTCTTGGTATTTCTGACTCTCACACCAATGCCAACACTTCAAAGCGGGTGGGCTTGGGAGTCCTCCACTGTTGTTTTCTTCTCGCAAAGAGAGGGTCTGCAAATAAAGTACTTTCATATCTACTAGTTTGGCAACTTGATTCTATTCTTGAAATGATGGCTGTTTGACATTCTATGATGAATGGTATGTGGTCAGCTATTTCAGATTTTTCCGTTACTAGAATTACATTTCTAATGTAAGGATGGGTTATTATTAGCTAAAGCTTTTATTTCCTGGGATTAGGTAAAATGAAAAGGGTTATTTCTGTTGATACACCCCATTTCACACCGCAATGCAACTATTCAACTGTAAAACGTACTTAGATTTCTATTTGAATGGTCAAGGAATGGCTGATTATGTGTTATGGCCCTTTAAAGGGCCAGTGTTACTAATAGTCAAAACAAAGTTATTCATTCAATAATTTCATGGTCTTAAGGGCTATTTAAATTTTCTTTCTCAAAATTTTTGTGCGATAGTATAGAAAGGCTTTCAGACATTTAGAAAATATATAAAATAGCAACACTATATTACCTTTCATGTCAAATGAAGTTTTAGGCTCATATCTAGAAATAATACTTGCTTACAACAATGACTAGATATATTTTTATTAATCAATTAGTGATCATCTATACTTAGTAATATTTATAACATTTGCTATTATTGGGCTTCACTACCTCATATTATATAGCATGTTGCTTTTCACCGTTTGAGAAAGGATACAACTGATTTAGGGAACACCTGGAAATTTTTTTCACAGGAATAAAAATGTAGCACTGTAGTTTATCAGGCAGATTTTTTTTTATGACAAAAAGAGTTACTCCTCTGTGGGTGAACAGAGTTTTGGTTCTATTGCTGCCATATTTAGCACAGATAATTGGACCTGCGTAATACCAATATTATTAAAGATCATCATATGCCTACTGTTGCAAATAGTGCTTATAAGAAATGAAATGTACATTTCTGAAAAAAGAAAAAATGCTACAATTTCTCATATTATGATAATATAGACATATGGAAATCATTTCTCAATCTAGCACTTCTAAAGGAAGGAGTTACGTTATTTAATAAAATTATAGCCTTGAAAAACACTTAGACAACAGGTTAAAATGTAAAACCTAAAGGGTATAATCACCGTCGTGTAAGTAGTTACTTTGAAGGTATGCCATGTTCTTATACTTGCAATTCAACTACTATTTTTTAAAAGTTGGGAAAAGTACATTAATATTGTTGGTAAACATAATATCAAGAAATTATTGAACAATCCTAAATTTTCTGACAATGACAATAAAGAAAATTATTTAATAACCGTTAAAATGTTTGTATAATAAATATAAAGTAAAACTCACTGCATTACTTCTCATATTCAAAATCATTAAAAATTAAATCAGGAAATACACATTGATAATAAAGTTTAATATGATGATAAAATGATAATTTTTTTAACCTCATACGAAGTAAAGTATAGGAGAAAGTGAGAAACCCAAGGCTTCATACACATGTGTAACATCAATGATTCTTTCCTTGCCTGTATTTTAACGCCAACCTGCCCTCTGAAAAGGAGAGCTTGTCATAAACACAGGATAGAGAAGTCTTCTCACAGGAGCAGAAACAATTATTTTTCTAATGTGCCTATCTAGTGCATTATGTATTTTTCTACTCGTGTGTACACTGGAACACATTCTAGTTTCATGTAGCTATTTTGCAGATATGATCTTTTAGCCCATGTAGATTGAGAAAAAAAATCCCTTTTTAAGGAGAGCCTACATCCCACTCACCTGAGTCTTTCTAAGTGATGAGGAAACTGCTTTGTTTCCTTTCTGAATTTCTCCACATGAGAATTACTACCTCAGAAATCTGTGGAAAGTTTAAATCTTAGCTATTCCATGGCAGACCAGTGAGTTCTGGTTTCCTCTTCCAAAAATATTTCCAATTTTTCCCCTCCCTCCTCTACCTTTCCTCTCTCTTTCCATCTTCTTTTTGAGTAAAAATTTTGTTGGACCCAAATTCTAAATAATGAGCATTTTCACAATATGAATACTATGATTCCTGTTTTTTTAATGATAGGCTAATTGAGGCTTCCATGTTACTTTGAATGAGAGGCTACATCTTTAATCCGGATCTTGTTCTTCTAATCTCTTCTTTAATTGAAACTGATCCAAAAAAAACCTATATAGAGGCAGAGATGGATTGGGAAATGGAATTTCTCCTTTCTTTACATAGCATTTACTTATTCATAGATTTGGTCAAATGGTCCACCAGTCAATAGGCATATATACTGTTTGAACCCTATTTGATAGTCCTAAGGGCTGATGGAGTTCCCACTTTCCTAAAATAATGCTAAGAACACCATCTCATTTCCCTTAATAATGACATAGAAACAAAGCTGGGTTATTCCTTTCTATGTGCTTTTCAGAACAGAGGTTAAGGTTTTCAGGAATGAAAAACAATTAGATGGGTGTTGAGAGTTGCAGATGGAGTGATTCTGCTTTTATGTCTGTCTTTTTTTCTTACTTTTTAAATGAGAAGTTGTGAATATTCATAAATGGACATACATTATGTGCCTTATGGGCCTTTATCTTGCTGACTATAACCCCAGAGACAGTAGACCATTATGTAACACTTTGCCTCGAGTCCTATATGAGAGGTTGTTCCACCCTCTCATATAGTCCACAACTTTATGGAATCAAAATAAAACAATCTAATAAATTAATTATTATAAATTAAAACACAATGCAGTGTTTCAAACTATGTCCAATGTTGTTTTAGCTATTTGTATTACATATTATTCTTCTGAGGCTCACACTCTCCTCCTTACAGCTACTTTAGACATGGAAGAGCAATTTAAATGCAAAATGCCTTTTTTTTCAAAGAGGGTGTAAGCCTACAAATGCATTGTTGTGCATGGCATGTGGATGAACATTTCATAAGAATGGATAACGAGTAAGGAGGTGCATCTTTTTCTCCAATAAAATTACTTATGAAATTCTGTGGCAGGCACATTCTTCTATGATTAGATAATTCCCAACGGTTCTCCACCATTTTCTTTTTAAATTTACACTTGGGTTTTATTTGCTAATGTTTTTACTCCAGATTTCATGAAGGTCAATATTCCTCTTATCTCTTCTACAATAATGTAAAAGGTTTCTCTTGTCACTTTTTATTATTTGCTTCGATAAATAACTAATTTGGAGGGTCATGATGTCCAAATATACTTTCTCTATTTTGAGAGATATATAAACATTGAATTGTAATATTCCTACCACAAAACAAATTTTTCATTTGAGATAACAATATTTTTAAATGCATATACACTACACCCCACACCTTGATATCTATTTATCTATAATTATACTCAAAAAGTTCACTTCTTCACTTTGGAGGCATAGACTGAGCATGGGTATAGCAGTGTCCACTAGGGAGAGCTGCCTTACAGCACACCACAGCTATCAGCATTACCACATTTGATAATTCTCCATCACCAGTAACAGTAATGGAGAAAACAACAGTAGCTTTTCCAAAGTAGATGAGTTTGATAATAATATCTTCCCAAATCCAATATAATTGTGTGATTTTATATGTGATTCACAGGTAAATAGAACTGCATAAATCATCAATTTTACACTTTGTTACCATTTTAATATGAAATGAACCATGTTCCAAACCATTCTTACTCTCTAATTCATCACTTCTCCTTGGATGAGTAAAAGTAGTTTTATGATAATATCTCTGATTATAAGAAAAAAAAAGTCACTACATGCACTACATTAAACATTGTAAAAAGTTGAGTTATTTAAGGAAAAAAATATACACAAAGAAGAGATAATTTACCAGGACAAAGCATTGCTTTCAAACGTTAAAAAATCACTCACGGGAAAACAACTACAAAATTAAATAGTTTTAATTATGATGCAAGGTCAATAAACTTCATCACAATTTTTTAAAAGGAGAGTATATATTTAAAAGTTTTTAATATTATGTCATCCATATAATTAAGTACTTTTAATCACTGATGTTAAGGAAGAGAGAAAGTTTCTATTGGATTTTGTTTGTGTTTTGGGGTCATTTAAAGCACAGCTAATTTCACTATAAAGGGGGAAGAAATAAGAAATCATTCAGATTGCCTAGCACAAAAAAAACAAAGCTCTACCTAATATGCTTATTTATACATAGCTGTTAAAACTGTAAGTGCTTAAAAAGATACCATCACTGATTGTATAATATTAAATCTTCTAAACTACAAGTGTTTAAAAATCACACTGACTTGTGACTTGAAACTGCTTTTGCTGAATATATGTATATTGTCAACCTCAATTACACATGCCTGTTGATTTGTGTACATCATTTACTAGTTCTTCTTTCCTTTTTCTTTACTTTTGTTGTATTTATTTTCTTTCCACATCATTTAACTTTGGTTCCAGACTAACAATTATTTTAGTTTGTAATGAGTTTAAAGGAATATGTTATTAAATCAGGGAATTCCATAAATATTGGTTAAAAGTTATAAATAGGTTGTCTTTGGTATTTGTCAACATAGAGTTCTTTCAATTAAAATATTTCCTGGCTACCACAGCGTGGAAGCTGCGGAAATTGGCTCCACATCCAGCTGGCTGATTCAGTAAGAAATCAGCTGGCCTCAATTTAGATTTCTTTTCTTTTAAAGCAGTGCCAAATTGAGGATTAGTACATTGTGGAGAGGGGGGCGGGCAGCTCCACCCCTGATCGGCCATTCTTCATTCCCTAGAATGGGCTTGCCCTCCCAGCCCCAGCTGTGCACTGAATTAATCTACACAGGGAGCTTCTCTATCTACACCATTTTCAACATGCTCTTCGAGGTCCTACACCCCTCTGACAAAAGTAAAATGTGGCTCTGGTGACTCTGGACTTGGGCATTTAACTGAGGCCTGAATACAAACATGCACACACACACATTAAACACACACACATGCATATGGGGGTGGGTGGCAGTGTGGAGAGAGGAGAAGAGAGATGGTGTTTACATTGCAAATTATGGAGACAGTCAACAGTAAACACTGAATCTTAGAAAAAAATGAATAAGAGAATAACAGACAATAACAGGATTTATTCAGAAAACAGATCCATCTCAGGGAATTGGTGTGATTTTACTTCTCCAGAAATTGTCCTTCCAAACTAAGGGTGTGAGAATAATTTAGTTATCAGCTAGAAAAGGGTAATTGAGAAGGGACACTTACACTTTTCATGACCTAACGCAAATATTTATTATTACCCTACCAGGGACCTCTTCTTCTGTTCAAATCATCCAGGCTTACGTCTAGCACACCAACATTTTCATGTTCTGCATGGTACCTTCTCATGGCTCATGGGCCAATTATGAACTAATCCTCCTTTTATACCAACAAAGAAAGTCATATATATACAATTTTACTGTAGGTTATTGTTCCTATAAACTGTGACCTTTTGTAAAAAGATGCTCAGCCCTTAGAAGTATTATTGATGATATTATCTAAGAAAATTGTTCAGGGTTATGACCTCACTCAAACTGTGATCCAGCTAACCATATTTGCTTGAATTTAGCCTTGTTTTTTATAATCATCTATCTGACCATGAAAGGAATTTGCTTGTCTGAATTTTCACAAATATCTGCAAAAGCTATTATATTTATCATGAATTTAAATATTTTTAAAACTAAAGAGAGAATACAAAAGTATTTTAGCAAACAGTATGTTGTGTTTACTTCAGCTAATTTTCCTGATAGCTTGGAGTTTACATTATATTATTTGGATAAGTGGAAAGAAAATACACATGTAAAGGAGCTCTTCATTAGCTGTGCTATAAGGCTCTACAGAGATCATACCAGCAGAATTTACATCCTGACAAAAAACTTATCACAGCAAAGATATTAACACTGAGAAACGTGACCAATGTATTTCAGGCCTTGGTCATCTGTGCCTTTACCTATAAATAGATTTCATACATCTCCTTAATTTATTTTTTCTAACAACCGCTGGTTCTTTAGCATGATCTAGGTCCAAGGTCAACAGCTAGTGCTTGCTACCAGCGCAGCTAAGTCACTGAGAGTTATTTTAACTTTCAGGCTTTCCTTGTGATTTTTCACAAGTTTGTAATACTAGTCCATGAAGCTATCAAATCTTCATCTATAAAAATGTATTCTGAAGCAGTTGAAAAAAACCCGAGACTGCTCTTTAAAATTTATCGGGTTCTGTGTATTGACTTAAAATAAAAATTACATGGAAAAACAAAAAGTGTGATGTTGGTGATATTGTTTAGGTCATATTGTGGGTTTCTGCTTATCATTTCTGGCTGAAATAGAAAACCTATATAAAAGAATTGACTTGTAAATGTAAATGTTAACCCAGTTTATACAAAAAGCATATTTGTGTGCCCTCTCTTCAGAGGTGAATTTTAAAATCCGTATTACTTTTGTGTTTTCAGAGAAAAACTAAAACAATAGCAAGAAAAAAAACAGGAAAATAAATGTATCTATGGATCAAAAAGCAATTTAGATTGCAATTGCTTCTGTAGAAATGAAATAGTTTTCAGTGCCAGATTAACAGTAGGAAAAAGTCATGTGGATCCTTGGCCACTGTTGTGGTATGAGAATGCTATGGGATCCCATAGGAAAACAAAGGGAAGTGCTTTTGATTTTTGGCCACAGTGCCTGAAAATATACAAGGAATAAGATGGAAAACAGGGTGACATCAATGGTCATAAAATTGTGACCTTCATCTTGATAGAATAAGACAAATAAAAGTTTTCCCTAGCACCTGGCATTTAAACATTAAAGGAAGTTGTAAGGACAACCTATTCTTTTACAATGGACCTAAGTGTTTTCAAATATTCATGATGTTCATACTTTTGAAACACTAAAAGCATAGTATGCTACCTTAGGAAAAAATAAAAACCCTCAGAAGCTGTTCTGAACATGTATTGTTTTTACCACATTGAATTGTGGTAAAAGCACTGAATATGTTTTGGAGGAGTACCCTTCCTGCATAGGTTTCAGTCAAATCCAAGAGGCTACCCCCACCAGAGAGTGGTGCTCAATAAATCATTGACATCTCTCTGTCCAGAATGGAACTTCTACATGGAATTATACAGCAGGGCACCCTGGAAATGGTTTACTCTTAACTACTCCTCAGTTCCTTCTTCCATGAACTTGGGAATCCTATAGTGGCCCCTATTTTGCCTCTTTCGAAAACTTCCTTCCTCCTCCTCTTTTCCTTAGCTCATGCTTATAGCTTTCTCATAAATTTTTGTTTTTCTCAGTTATCCAAAGTCAACTTGTACTAAAAACCAAAGAACCAGAAGTGACATGAAATCGTTAAATTTGTATGCATTGATAAAATTAGAGTGACAATTTCATTCATAGATAGAATAATGTGTTTACTATAAATTGAATGTATTCATTCTATCACAATGTAGCACTTCCTTCAGCACATTTCGAAAATAATAATTAAATAAGAAGACTAGTATGTCCGGAGTCTGTGATTCCACTTTTAATCAACACTTACTTACCAAAGTTTTCCTGACTTCCTAGACTGTCAGAAAAGGGTTTTGCTGGAGAAATCAAAAACTGTTGGCTACTGAGGTGAGTTTCCTTTATCAGCACAGGAGATAGCCCTTAGAGATTTTTTTTTATTAGAAAGAGATTCCATTATAATTCTTTCATTATATTTGAAGCACAAAAAAATATAAAATTTTGCTGGCTTTTGCCTATGGAGAAACAAAAGCCATGAAACACAAGAATATACATGTATGCATACATATTCACATATCATTTTTTAAACAAAATTTCCATAAGTTCAGGATTGAGTCATTGGGAAGGGTCTATAGAGCCTCTTAACTATGTACAAAGTAAACGTTCACTCTTCCTTCTTTGCTGGTATACTTTTTTGTGAGAAGTGAATAGCAATATGCTCACCTGAAAGATTGTTATGTGACACACATCATTATGTATAGGAGTGGCCATGTGACTAACTTCTTTCCTGTGTAACATCAGTAGAATTTTTAGTTGGTGTTTCCAGGATCACTCCTTGTCAAAGAATCTGGCTCAATTGGCAGAAAGCATTAGTCCATCTATTTCTTTTTTGTTTTAATCCTTCTTCTTGCCTGGGGACATGGATGTAATTGTTTGGGTTTACCAGCCATCTTGCAACTACAGATTGAGTATGAAAGCCAAGCTTCAAGCATGAGGGAGAAAAATGACTGAAGGATCTCAGAATATTTATGAAGCTCATCCACAAGAGCCTCCATATCAGATCTAGATTGTCTACTTCTGGACTTATTTTATTAAAGAAAAAATAGAGCCCTATCCTGTTTCAGCCACTATTTTTCAGATCTTGTACTTACAGTTAAATTCAGTTTCTAGGAGACAGAATTACCAATATGTTTTGTTCATTTTTAATACTTTATAATTTAATTTCTGCTTAAGTATCTTTGGTAATGCTATTGTTAAAAATTTCCTTGTTTTTAGATTTGTCTTTTGTAGCAACTACTTTAGAGTTCTTGTTGAGCTGGATTTTACACTAAACACCACAGGCTCACATCCTAATAAATTTGATGTGATGTAACACACGTTTTAAAATATTCCAAATCTCAGTTTCTTCTTTTGTAAATTGCAAAAAGTAATCATGATACCTACAGCAGAGTGTTCTTCTGAGAATCAAAAGTGCTTTGCACTGTGTCTGACATGGTGCATACTCAGCAGATGATAGTTACAACAATAATTATGGAAATGATAGGACTATCCCACCATCAGCAGGAGATGAACCCTCAGCTTTTCAGAAATGGCTGTTAAATTGTATTTGTCTAAACATGCTCCATGTTCTGATCACTTGAACAGTATTTACATTTTAGACTTTTAAATGGGGATGATCAATGGCTAACTAGAAAAAATAAATTTAAAATCAAATGATGTTGGTTTTCATAATGTTATACTCTAATCATGTGAAAAGGAACATAAATATATACCATCAAAATCATAGAGATCAAGAATTGTGTCTTTTGCAGACTTCAGCGTACCTGTCTGTCCCATCTCTTAACACCATGTTTTATCCACAAAAATGAAGAATATTATAATTTTCAAATCAAGCAATAGGACATTATCATTTAGTTCTAAGAAAATATTTGTGTATTTCCATGAGTTATATGCATAAATATTAATTCCTCTCAGCTATGTATTTTCTATTTCAGCTTTTTTTCTTAAATTAACTCCTAACATACCCTGACACCTACATTTCAGTGGCGAATAAAATATTTAAAAACAACTTTCAAGCCTTTTTTCAATGACATTGAATTCTTTCAGATCTTTCAATCCCCTGCTTTAATGGAACCAATGATACCTCTTTGTTTTGGATATTATGATTGTTCTCACAATTATGACCAGCATCACTTACCATGCTTTTGTGATAAGGTCTTTAGAAAATAAGACTTCCTAACTGAATTTCTGATAGCCACATATAGAGACTATGACTTCAGCACCTTTTTCTGTGTATCTATCACTTACATAAAATCAAGAATTTATTGATATTACTAGGGTGGCAAAATATTGCTAGTTGTTTGATTAGAGAAATCTGTATGTTTTATTGTATCTAGAATCTAGAATGATTTAGAGCGACCCTTTCAATACATTTTTCAGACCTCTGACCTGGGTAGTTAGTAAAATCATTTTTCTTCGTTAAACTCTTGAGTTTCAAGTATTCCATTTTTCTTTTGCTCTAGGACTTTGTAAGAAAAGAGTACTACTAAGAAGTCCAATAGTAGCAGTGAAATTCCCGCTCCACTTTTTAAACAGACATCTATAACAGAAGTTAAAGAAAAAATATCACCAACAGAGGATCAAACTCTGCAGTTTATTCACATGTGAACCTTGATAAGGTAGAAGTATTCCAACAGGGTCTAAAATAAACAAAAATTGAGATTGAGATAGGAAAATAAATGAAAATTTTCCTCTGGGGCAGGCTAGGGAAAGAAGATTTAGTGCACAATATTAGCGTGAGGTTTGTTTATTTAAATAGCTTATTATATTTGCATTTTGATGACTCTTATTTCTAAACTATGCTTTCCTAACACTTTTCTACAAATAAGAAAGTGTGTTTTTCTGCACCTCTACACTAATGATTACTCACTCAGCAAGGCTTGCACTTTATTAAAGCTTTTTATTGCCACTTTGCTTAAAGAGGTGTTTGAACTCTAGCAGGTAGACAATTCCAGAGGGGAAATTCATTTGAAAGTATTCATAATGCAATGCAGAGATTAAAAACTGTTGCCATGAACTACATTTTTCTGGTCTCTGCAGATATATCAGATTTCTGCACTTTGACTTAAAAATATGAAGATCTTCTCTTGGGTTCAAATATCCAACAGTCTAAGAAATTATTTCTCATTCATCATTGTGTGAATACAGAAATTAAATTGGTATTAGTATATGACTCATTGAAGATATAACAACATAGGCTCATTATTTCTTTCTCAAGAAGAAAGCATTTTGAGAAGAATCCATGGGAGCAGTACAAATCAATTCTATAATTTTCCAAAAAATGTTTTAAACCATCTTCGCTAATACTATTTTTCTGTGATTACTTTATATTGAAAGTTTGTTCATTTTATTTTCAACTGTTCTTTTAATGAAACTTAGAGGAATAACAGAAATAACAGTGGACAGACTCACATTTTTCTGAATGTCTTACTGTTAAAACATATTTACCCTTCCCAGCCTAAATTGCCCACATGGAAACTTAGGGCAAAGACATTTAGTCTTCATAGAAATAATGACAACTGGCCAGGTGCGGTGGCTCATGCCTGTAATTCCAGCACTTTGGGAGGCCGAGGCGGGTGGATTTCGAGGTCAGGAGTTCAAGACCATCCTGGCCAAGAGGGTGAAACCCTGTCTCTACTAAAAACATGAAAATTAGCTGGGCGTGGTGCTGGGTGCCTGTAATCCCAACTACTCAGGAGGCCGAGGCAGGAGAATGGCGTGAACCCGGGAGGTGGAGGTTGCAGTGAGCCGGG
>NW_012123376.1:4253764-4298744 GCF_000951035.1 Colobus angolensis palliatus | reverse complement strand
AAAATTAGCTGGGCGTGGTGCTGGGTGCCTGTAATCCCAACTACTCAGGAGGCCGAGGCAGAGAACTGCTTGAACCCAGGAGGTAGAGGTTGCAGTGAGTTGAGATCGTGCCACTGCACTCCAGCCTGGGCGACAGAGCAAGACACTGTCTTGAAAAAAAAAAAAATTAAAATAAATAAATAAATAAAGGAAAAAAAGAAAGGAAGGTATAATGACAACTCTAAATTTTTATTTTAAGATAAATCATGAGTGTTCTGCATCCTTAGAATTATCTGGGCAGTAGGAGTCTTAAGCCTCAAAATTTTTTCATACCATGGCTTCTTTAGTTTTCGACATTCAACCAGCATTTTTCTCATGCCTATTTAAATGATCAAATGTGCCAGCACTCTAAAATTAACTAAGCATGATTGAAACACTGAAGGACTATAGAAAACACTAACTTGAATACAAAGTAACAGAGTTACATTTGTAAAAATGTGAAGAATAAGGTAAAGAGATAGAGTTCCTAGTTTGAGAGAGGATATGAAGAAAGTCCACCAGGGGACGTGAAGAAAGTCCATATTTTCAGGATGAGCAGGGAGCAGGCAAAAAGTGTTCAGTGCAAGAATTTGCAGGAAGATATGGTTCAAATTGCATTGTTCGTTCAGGAAGTCATGAGCTGTTCTTTTTAGTAATGAGGTAAGTCACTAGGCAACGAGAAGGCATAATGGGAAAATGAGAGCAGTTTAGGAGCAGGTTGTAAGATTTTCCATGTCACTTCTGCAAAGTTTCTGCATTTTAACTTGTTTAATTTTGTATCTTAATCAATGTACTTTATAGTTAAGACCAAGTCAGGTGGAATTATAAAACCAATTTATTATTTTAAGAGGGAGATTCTGTTTCTTTTTGTTTTACCTAAGCATACAATTGAATACTTTCCATTCAAATAGGCTGTCATCTGCTTCTTGCATTGTATCAAATATGGCAATTCTCCTCTGGGTTGGGAAGTTATTAATTTAGGAGATTCAAATGCCTGAAACTTTGGAAAAGCTGGAGTGATACTCAGCCTTTGGCTAAGTATCTCACATCCTTACAGGATTTTAAATATCAATTTTATACAAGTAGTTGTTCAAATTTATACCACACATGTAGAATTGGCTAGAAAGGACATATTAATACAACCTAATTTTCTGAGTTGGCACACCAAATGGGTATCTAGATGCTTTGGATCTTGGAGTCAAGACCACCTATTCATAATTTCTGCTATTTTAGTCCTTCCAGAGCCACTTAAGGAATGAGAGTTGTCTTTTGCCTTATAGAGTGAAATATATTTACTGCTTTTACTTCCACTCTGCTTGCTTGTACTTCAGTCTCAGTGGATAATTTGCAGAAATCATAAAAGAAAAAAAAAACTAAATTTTTTTTCTTCATCAAAGAGACACATTTTATTTCATCTCTATCCATGCCCAGCTTCCCTGCGGCCTTAAATCTCACTGATCTCAGGTATCAGAATGGTGAGCCTTCAGAATGCTAGGCTTCAGGTCTTACTATATTTTCTTACACTCTTCTGAGCATTGCTCCCTATGTCTTAGGTTTCTGGTAGCAGTTCTCTCATGAAGCAGTAAGCATTTGCTCTACATTGCCTTCTGCAAACATTCTCAATTGTTCTGTCCCCCGTACCTACAAGGTGCATTTCAAATGCTAACACTAACAAGGATACTTTCTTACCTCAGAAGGCATGGCTTTCAATTATTTGAATTTCATTTAGATCTTTATTCTTTTGCAGAATATCATACGCAACATTGAATCGTTTGTACACATATAGTCTTCTTTATAATGGAGATTATGCTTATTTAAATCTGTATTCCCAATACTCCAGCACAATGCCAAACACATAGCAAATGCCCAAAAGATGTTTGCTGATTCAGAGAAAGGACAGAAGGAAGAAAAAAAGTAAAGGAAGGAGAAAAAGAGAGAATGTTCGGGGGTGGGGGGCAGGGTGGAGAGAGAGAGACAGAGACAGACAGTCAGAGAGAAGAAAAGCAAGTCAGGCAGGTATTACCCTACTAAAATTTTAGTTTGTAAAGGATAGATATTCTGTTTTACCCACATGATCTCTACTCAACATATTTTTAATAGATAAAATTAGATTCAACCTAGAAACATTAAACATAATCTATATGTGTGATAAAATATATTTTTGAATATTTTCAGAACAAAATGTAATATTGTGTATATATTCCATTCCATGGACTTCATCTAATGTTTCCTAAAGCAAAGATAACTAACCTCTATGATTTTTATAAATTCTGACAGTATTTTAATTTTAAGTTATTTTCTTATTATATTCTAAAATTTGGAAATCAAAATATCAGAAAATAAAATTTTCTTTTATAAAATGAAAAAAAAAAAGAAAAATCATTGAGCACCTTTTCCCTAATTTAATTAGTAAATGTAATTTAGATTACTTGAGTTCTCATTTGAAGATGTTTCTGCAGACAGAGTTATTATTTTTGCAGAGAAAAGCTACAAAATTCAATGCATGAACTGCAGTTCTTTCCACACTATTACACTGGACATGCCTGTTAGTCTCTGGAAGGCTTGTCACTCTTATGACTATTTAGAAACACTTTGTTTGAGTTTGAAGAAGATGATTGCATTTTGGTGATTTCTTTTGCCTCCTGTATCTGATTTTTTATTCTTGAAATATATTCTTTCCAACAATGCCATCATCAGAAAGGAACATTTTCGTGATGACAGTAAGAATACGTCTGACGAAATAGCTACTGGATTCATCATATTTATAAAGACAGTAATTATAACTTTGGCATTAATTGTGGCCATTGGGGTTTTTTATTCTTGCCCTTGCCAGTAGGCCCTAAATCCAAGCTTCAATTTCTTTTGCATTAACTCTGCTCAAATATAATGATTACCATTTAACTCAGTGGTTACATAATCCTAGTGAAATTTTAATGTGAACATCTTGCATTAACTTTCTTCCCTTTAACAACAACAAAAAAGGGAAAGGTGGCCCCTAAATAAATGAAACTCAATTTCACGGCACATTATCTCTTTCAATTCTTTCCTCACAGCTTTCATTTTCATTAAAATCACAGACAACCATAAATTAATAATTACTTCAGGTTGACTAAATGCAGGGCATACTATTTAGCTCTTGCTTTCCTACGGTGGCCCTTCTTGTTCATGATGGAAAAATGTTAATTTAGATAATGTGGCTTGCCCCTTGTCTTATAATTCTGTTTTGCAGTTTCACTGATCTATAATGGTCTGTTCTTATTAAATAGTATTAACTTTATCTTTTGTTCAATCAAGCTTTACACTTTGCTTGGAAGATAACTGTTGCAAACTCTCAGTTGAAATGTGTCATTATCTATATATCTATTATATTTCAATTCATCTCAAAATGCTTTGTGTTTTTTAATAACTTGCTTGTGATTCCATGCACTGATAAATATATTGTCCATTAGCTAAAAGTGTGTATTAGAAGCACTTACATGGAGAATCAAGATATAGAAACAAAATTCTAAACCTTAATAATTATGAGAAATTCACATAAGCTGTATTTTAAAAGATTTAAGTATTTTTGTCTGATTCACTCAAAGAAGCAGTGACTAAAAATTCAATCCAACTGTTTTTGTTGTTTCCCTGATATTTGAAAACTCTGATTAGCCTCAGGACAAGTTACTGTATTGTTTACTTAAAACCCTGCTTCCTTAGACAATGTTTTAAGATATGCATCTATTTTTATAGAGCTTCCAGAAGGAAAGCAGTTACACAATCATAGACTAGTACACTGAGAACAATAAAATAGAAGATTTGCCAGCTAACATAGAAGTTAACAATTTAGTCTCTGGCAATATTACTTTTGAGAATGCTTTCACTTTCTTAAGTTTAGGTAAATCTAGTGGTTGCTTTGAACCAAATAGAACTCCCTCAATACTTTAGAATGCATGCTACAGTGAATAATGGTTTCATTTAAGTCAAATAAGTTTAATAACTTTAAATTAGACTATAGCAAAAAAAATGGTTTATATCCAAGTTTATCTCAAGCTTTTGGGAAATCGAGCAGTTTAATTAAAGATATGATAGAGAGGTCTTACCTTTCCCCCAAAGTATAAAACACACATCATCCAACACAATAGTTCTTTCAAAGAAATCCATAAATATTCTCACCTTCTGTCCAGTGGAGCAAACATTCCTTGTTACAATATTTTCCCTTTTACTTTGGATTTCTACAAATCAATTCTGTTCCTATCATCCATATTGTATGGAAACCACACACTACATGATTGGAAGATGTCATATTCTTTTCTGCTCAGTTATTAAATAATATACTGTATACAAATAAATTATTTTTGAAGAAATATATTGCCACAACTTATTTGGAGAATGAACTCATTTCAATAAGTAAATTGTTAACTCCTTCATCCAATTTATGACAGTTTTTAAAATAATACCATGAACTGACTTTGACTTTCTTCACTGTGAATCCATGTAGGTAACTGCCTCCAAATTCTCTAATTTGTATTGATGTTACTAAGTGGTAGAGCAACATGACATTTTCATTATTTAATTTTCCAATGACTATTTTTCCTAACCATGATAAATCACTTAAGTCATGTTTACTAATTATTATATCCTAAAAATTTCCATGCGTATTGAAACCATAATTACCCTGAACCCCACAATCTGAAAAGTCCCAGAGGAAGCATTTGAAATGAACTCAAACAATACAATAGTTTGGAATTGATCTGGGAATCTCATTTCCCTCTTTGTATCAAAGATTAACACTGCTTGCTATAAATATTATGATACTATTTTGCACGTATTATCACTCAATGTTTTAGTCAAAACATAACTTGCCTAATAATACAAATTAATTTTACAGGCATTGTACTTTTAACCCTTATATTCTGGTATTTTTTAATATATACCAGAAGAAATGGAAGAATCTTAATGTGTTATAATATCTAAAACTTTTTATTCTTTCTATTTTTCAATTTAAAAGAAAAAGTAAATTAAATATGTTAGTGTCATCACTGAAGGCAACTAGATTAAGGGAATGATGTGTTGAAATATTAGCAGATTTTTTTCATTTTAGTCTTAAGCTAAAGATTTCTGTGCACATTTTTAATAAGCCTTTCCTACAATGTAGAAATATCACCTTCTCTAATCATTTTTTTGAATCTGCTTTATAGTCATGTAGTTTTATATTGGAATATATGATATTCTTGTAAATCTTGGAAAGAAGAAGAGGTATGTTTTACTTAAAGTGTTTGTTTATTAATTTGTTGACATGAAATTTAATGAATAGACTTTGTTCATCCAACAGAATTTATGTCCCAGATATATCATGTATTATTTCTTGATTTTTTTAAGCTACTTCTGTTTTTGGAACCTCAACTTTTTTTTTTGTAAAATGAAAATACACTTACTTTATGGAGTTATTTTGAAGATTAATAAAAATGCTTTGAAATATTTTCAGAATGGAACTCATAAATAATAAAAGCTACTCCTTTTCTTTTGCCTTTAAAAACTACTAAGTATAATTTGATTCTTTTAGATAAAATAACAGTTGGAAACCAGAAAAAAAAAACAGTTATATTGCTCTTTATCTATTACTTAGAAAATAGCTTACCTTGTTACAATATGAAAGGGTTTGTTGTATTTTTTTTCTTAGGATTACCATGAGAGAAAATGTTATGCTATAATGTAGAGTTGTAAGAAACATGACCTAATGCCTGTCAAGCTGTGGTTAATATTAATAAATTTCAAGCAGCTATGTTAATGCTAATAAAGAAGTACTACAAGGGTGAATGACAAGGAAGTGATTTGGGAAAGTGTTTGATACCTTGAGTTCGGAGAGTCAGAAGGAAGTGGTTTGTTCCTCAGATAAAAGAGATCAACTCCCCTAGGAATGTAATTGGAATCCCTATGCCTATGACTGAGCACCCAGGGAACATGACAAAGCTCCTATAGCCATAGGTATACTGCCACTAGAGGCAATAGATCATAGAAACCTAGCCATGGAGGGGCGGGTGCAGTGGCTTACGCCTGTAATCCCAGCACTTTGGGAGGCCAAGGTGGGGGTGTCACTTGAGACCAGGAGTTCAAGACCAGCCTGGCCAACATGGCAAAACCCCATCTCTACTAAAAATACAAAAAAATTAGCCCGGCATGGTGGTGTGCTGCCTGTAATCTCAGCTACTCAGGAGACTGAGGCACGAGAATCACTTGAGCCTGGAAGGTGGAGGTTTCAGTAAATAGTGATCACACCACTGCCCTCCAGCCTGGGTAATGGAGTGAGACTCTGTCTTAAAAAAGAAAAAGGAAAGAAAAGAAAGAAACCTAGCCATGGAGGATGACTAGAACATCAAAACTGAAAAACTTTTAGGACACTTCCAACAATAAGCTGGTATTCATTTGAGGAAGTCGAAAATTTCCTTCCAACCCCAAATCCCATGAAATAACAAAAGATATTTTAAAAGACAGTAAGCTCGCAGTGGCCCTGAAAAAGTCACTCAATGCACTATCAGTAGCTTGTAAATATTGGATAAATCTGAAGGTTAGAAAATATCTGGCAAACATAGAGAAACAAAACAAGAATATCTGAATGCTAAAACATGTAGGATGAAATACGACAGAAGTAGAAACATTGGCACGGTCTCATGCTCAGAGTCAGTCAGTAGTGTCAGTGGACTTTTGGGAGTGATAAATTGAAGAAACACATTTGGAGAAACTACATGATCCAGACTGTCCCTCTTTCCCTGATTGTCCTAAGCACCAATAAGAATGGAATAGACATTTTCTTAATCCAGTCCTGCACTGGATTATGTTGTACACATATACCCTAGAACTTAAAGCATAATAATAATTTTAAAAAGAGTGGAATATACAGTCACACTACAGCAGTGGTCTGGTGCTTGTGTAAAAAAGGGTGAGATCATACCCTAGGTAACCACTAATCCCAAGAGAGGAAAATTTATACATATATATTAGTAATTATTGGACAATAAGAAGAATACTAAAAATTTCAGGAAAATCAGTATTCAATACAATACTGTATTGTTACTCTGTGTTTCTATATATACTTACCATTTTGTTGTAATGGCCTTCAATTTTCAGTACAGTAACATGTTGTACAGGTTTACAGCCTAGAAGCAATAGGTTACACCACATAGCCTAGGTATGTAGTGGACTATAACATCTAGGTTTGTGTTTGTACATTTAATGATGTTTGGACAACGATGAAATCACCTAGCTATATGTTTTTCAGAACATATCCTCATTGCTGAGCAATACATGACTGGAATTGTATGCAAAACACTACAAGAAGATATGAAGAAATAATAATACAGTATTTGAATGATCCTTAATCCTTTTTTTTTTTTTTTTGCTGTTATAGCAGAATACCAAAGAGTGAATAACTAATGAGAATAGAAATATCTTTCTCACAGTTTTAGAAAATGGGAAGTTTAAGATCAAGATGCTTATATATGGTGTGGGCTTTCTTGCTGTGTGCTCACATGGCAGAAGGCAAAAAAAGCAAGAGAGAAAGACAGAGAGAGTAGGGGAGACGAGGAAGAGAAAGAGAGAGAGAGAGAGGCCAATCCCACAAGCCCTTTTATAAGGGCATTAGTTCATTCATAATAAGGAAGCCTTCATGGCAGAAACACTTTGCAAAAGACCCCACTTCACAGCACTATTGCGTTATAGATTAAGTTTCCAATACATGAATTTTGGGGGACACATTCAGATAATAACAGATCTTAACAAATAAGATTTAGTTAATGCCTTTATTAAAAGGCAGAGAATGTTAAAGGCAACATTTTTAAAAGAAAACTTTTTGTATTCTATATATGAGAAATAAAGCTAAAGCAAAAGTATACACAACGTGGCAGCATTTTAATGTAAGTGATTTGATACATATATATTAAGAAATGTTTACAAATAGAAAGCAATTTTAACACTAATAGTTTCAGGCAAAATAGGATTAAGGTAAAAATTAGGAAGACTGGGTTATTTTATTTTACTGAAATTTGTAGTTCAGCAATATATGTTTTGAAATATAAAAAGGAAAATAATGTGGGAAAGGAACAAGTGACAAATGCAGAATATACATTGTGAGAGCTCAAACACACTGCCCTCTGTAATTGGTATATGAATAAACCAACTATTATGGCAAAACTAAATTGAGATAAGATATATTAAGATATCAAAAACATAACTAACTGTTTTGAACTAATATAATTCACTGAAAGTTTTGAATATATCAAAAGGGAATACATCCATTCACAACACAGGAAATGGTCACAAAAATTGACTTTTGGGTGTAAAAGAAAACCTCAATAATTTTTTTTATTTTTTATTTTTTATTTTTTATTTTTTTTTGAGACAGAGTCTTGCTCTGTCACCCAGGCTGGAGTTCAGTGGCACAATCTCAATCTCAGCTCACTGCAACCTCCGCTCCTGGGTTCACGCCATTGGCATGCCTCAGCCTTCTGAGTAGCTGGGACTATAGGTCCCTGCCACCATGCCTGGCTAATTTTTTTTTTCTTTTTTGTATTTTTAGTAGAGACAGGGTTTCACGGTGTTAGCCAGGATGGTCTCGATCTCCTGACCTCGTGCTCCACCCACCTCGGCCTCCCAAAGTGCTAGGATTACAGCCATTGTGCCCGGCCCTCAATAAATATTTTTTAAGTAGTATTTCATAAGTTATACATCACATGGTAATACAAGAAAATTAGACATGATACAGGATAATCTTCTCTCACCACCCCCTAATGTACCCATATTGGCTGTATTGGTTTTTAAGGACTTATTAAATACCTAGTGGATAATGATAAAATTAAAACTGAAATAACTAAATATTTTAAATGTATGCCACCAAGAGTGTATTCCATTAAAAATCCGGTAGAATCTAGCCAAAATAGTACTTGTAATATGGTAAAGTATATTAATTTGAAATTAAAATAGAATAAAGAAATTCACTATACATCCCAAGCTTTAAATAATAACAAAAAGACTAAAAAAAGAATAAGATAGAAACAAAACAGACTCTACAAAATAAGTTAAAGACACAATAATAATAGTGCAGAAAATGATAAAGAAATTGATTTTAAGGATATAATGAAAACTCATTCTTTGGAGATCAATAAAATATCCAAACATTTGCAAAGAGGGGAATGTGATAAGAAATGTAATAGAAAGGGTGTATAACAGAAGAGGTGAAAGCTTTAAGATTGTACACTTTCATGGTAGAAATATGGCAATATTATTATATACAGGCATATGTACAAGTGAGCCCCTCTTTAAACAAAATGTTTCTAACTATTCTAATTTTATTATCAAGGGAAGTGAACAATTATTGAATACGTCCCATGAACTAAGCATTACTCAAGCACTTGATACGAATAATGTAATTCAACCTTCACACACACACAAATATGAGATAGGTTAAAATTTTCTGTCATTAGACAGTTGTGGTGGGTGCCCACGCCAACATACAAGTTTAAGTTGTCTGGCTCCAGAGTCCACATTTAACCTCTGGGCTATTCTGCCTTCAATTAATGAAGGTACAAATCTGCTTTTAGCTGTGTGACTTACACATGAGAATTCCATAATCTTCTTTGGGTCTGACTAAAAACAAACTTCACTATCAGAGCATAAATAAGATATTTAAAATTTACTGAATCCTACATAAAGATAATAGAAAAAGAGGTTTATGATATAGAAAACACTGCATTATTTTAGAGAAATATCCAAGTACCTTTTCTGAGTTTATTGTCCCTAGGAAGTGTCTGGTATACTGTTAGGGAATCCCTAAGCCATCTCCTTGAATCCCTCTCTGTATGTAGCAATGAGCATTGTGGTTTTCTTAGCCTTTGTGTCAATACATAGATACACCAATCTACTAATGAATGTTTTAAAGCATGACAAAGGCCATCATGCCCAGGATAAAAATTTTACATGCAGTCAGAGAAACAATTGTCTTTTAGGAGGATTCACTCTCCATTGAAGGCTGTGTGTGTGTGTCTGATAATAGCACACATATCATTTTTAAAAAGTGAAGTACCATTATTTTTCTGCTTCTTGAATCCATCCTGTTTGTATGTATTCATGTGTATAAAGGTTTTTTACTTTCTTTTTTGTTGACTTTGTTATTTTATTTCTGGAATCCTAATTTTAAGGTGTTTTTTTACAGTTTTTTCCCCTACTACCTCCCCACTTATTTCACAGGTGATTCCATTCACTTTAGGAGTTTCAGTGACAATGTGTCCACAGATGCCTCCCATATTGGCATGTCTTGGCTCTGCCTAGATCTTGGGCCAAACCCAAAAGATCTCTATTGTCTTACTAGATAAATCCACAGAGGTAATACAGCCTCGCCTCAAACCGAACATATCCAGTACTAAAAACATGGCATTCTCAAGGCCACTTATCTTGTTTTCCCTTTTTCTGTCAGGGTGCTTCTGTTCATCAATTATAAAAACCCAAACTTTACTATTCAATGAACATCTTCTTCTACCCGTTCTATAAAATATAGTTAACAAGTTATAAAATCCCATAGATTCTGTTCTCAAATACTCTTCACATTTGTCTGCTTATTAATATCATCTTGTCTGAATTTTAATAATAGTATCCTACCTAGATTTTTCCCATCATTCTTTCTTTCCCATGTTATTCTACCTAATGCATTAAGATTTATCTTGAGAAAGCTTCTGAGTAGCTGGGCGTGCACCACAATGCCCAGCTAATTTTTGTATTTTTAGTAGACATGGCATTCCACCATGTTGGTCAGGATGGTCTCGATCTCTTGACCTTGTGATCCCAAAGTACTGGGATTACAGGCGTGAGCCACCGCGCCTGATCAACAAATCTTTAACTTCTCAACTTCTGTGTTCAACTTAGAAATTTGAAGATGAGCTAGATGTAATCCCCTCTCCTTCACTCTCTAACGAAATCCTATAATAAATCTCAAGTGTCACCACTTCCACAGACTACTTGTGATCAAACAAGGAGGACTCTTGCCCTTTTGTCAATTCTACATCATTTTGTTTGCAACTCTTACGGTAAGTATCCCAAAACATTGTTAGAAGCTACACAGTGCTTTTCAGGCTTCAAATTGGAATTCGAATATGGAATCTATTTTGGAAAATATTAAACTTTTCTGAGCTTGCATTTTTATTTGTATTATGGGGGAAATGTTACATACCTCACATTAATAGAAGATCTTTGAAGTTTAGAAATCAGAACCAGACATACAGTAAACTTTCAATAAATATTAATTTTCATATACAACCACTATTCATTAAATTACATTCTTAATTGTTTTTTATACTCCTACAAAATTATAACTTTCTTAAGCACAAATATTTTCATTTTGATACGCCTATATAGCTGTCATCTTTTGTTGCGCCTCTACAGAGCCTTACACTGAACTGAGTAGGCATTTAGTAAAACGAATTAAAACGTTTTGTTTACTAATTGCCATAATTTTAAAGTTATAAATTTAGATTATTTCTTAAACATTTGTCTGGTTTTCTCACCGGAAGTTTATTGAACTTAGTTCAATCTGTGATTTTCAGCAGTATCAATGACATGAGAGGACAGGAATGCCTGACCTGTAAATTCTGAGGTTAACGTTGTACATGAGAACTACTGCTCATGGAAAAATGCATGATTTTTCTTGAAAACAATTCCAGGAAATATACTGCTATATAGATTGGGTTATATCCATCCAGCATAGTATTGAATGTCTGCTATGTCCATTGCTTGTCCAAATTTAGATTATGAGTAACAGAGTCATACAAAGTTTACTAACAGGAAAAAGTAATTGTTTAGACAATGTTCCTCCTCATTGTATCAAAATGTTTCACACATAGCTACAATGTAGAGAAGGAATAAAGAAAGGTTAGCTTTAAAAGTATCCCTCAAAATGCAAAAATGCACAAGAATTTTACAATAGGACTTTAACTTACTATTTTAAAACTTTTACAAGTTGTTCACTTTGTATTATTCTATTTTTCTATTGTCTATTCTGCATGGCGGTATGCACTTGTTGTGGTAGGTAGCATAAGGATATTTTAAAGAAATATCAAGAGGTTACATAAGTGTGAAGTAAGTGCAGAAATGCTGTTTGGTAAATATTTTATTAAACGGCAGAACCATTTAATTTATTTTTATCACTACGTGTTTCTTCTATGAAGGTATAAAGTAAGTCACCTCTAGAAAACAGTATGGGAAGTCAAAATTGAGGACACATTATCCATATCAACTCAGGGTTAAATTAAATTAATAAATAATTTGAGATATAGGCAAAATGCCACCATTTTATTAATAATAAACAGATATCACAAATTAGTGTAACCCTAGTAATTGATAGCATAGTTCACACATGGTTCCTACAAAATGGGTATAAAGCAACTTAAATGTACAGTTAGGTCTATTTTCCCTCTACTGCTCAAATATGTAAAATCTCCTTCTCCTCACTGAAGCCAAGAAATATACTTGGCAGGCTATCTGCTAGAAATGTAAACGAAAAGAACTGTAGCATGGTGAATAAATCATTAAAGATAAAATATTAAGAATTAGTAAGAGACTTCCATTGACAACTAAGATAAAATAAGCTCATTACAACCCATCTTTCTTAGTGATTGCAACAAAATCTCTGGACAGAATACAAGAAGAAATTCCACTAGGACTCTGTAAAATAAATAATAGCAGATGTATTAGGAAAGGAAATCAAACTTGTAGGAGAAAGAAAAAGCAGTAACTTTACTTTTTTGGGTATTTTCCACCTTCCTTTATCTCTTGGCTTTTAGGTAAGAGTGGACATTAGAGGTGGACTGTAAAAATTAGAAGGAAAACTCTGCTGTTCAAGGCAGAAGTCCAGGATAAAAGAACCTCTACAGGCCAGAAAGTGGTTTGTTGGGGAGGAGGAATCTCCTTTTTTCTTTTTCTCTTCTATTTCATCATTGCCCTGAGGCAGCCCCAGTCATGACACTACCCTGCTCTCCTTACAGAGTATCTAAAAGTTCAAGAAAAAGTCAACCTCTCTATCCAGAGAAATAGAAAATGGAACCCCCGTGGTCCAAAGAGTGTGGAGATTACCATTATTTTGTTTATCTTTTCCATCTTAGTTCTGTCCGGAAGTGGCCATAATATTGCAAAACTGCACAATAGCAGAAGGAGCTAAAAGTGAGAGAAACTTTAGTTTACAAGGTAAAAGACTGGGAAAAGGGAACTCGGAGAACCAGAGAATGGCTGAAAAATCTGGAGAGGTGAGAGGAGAAACTATCCAAATTCTGTACCTGAGTTGACAAAACCTCTAGTCTCATCCTCACCTGTGTATTGAGAAAATAGACACCAATAAGCATGATGAAATCTTTGAGAACTGAACTGTAGTATGCAGACAAATCATTGAGTACATACACATGCACAAGGAAATTCAAACAGCATAGTATAGACTTTGAACTGAGGTTGGAAGCACTTTTCATAGACGGCAATCAAAACTTGTGATCTCAGACTACCCATGTCAATTGGCTGCTAAAACAAATAAGAAAAAAATGTACAATAATCTCCTGAGGAATTTAACAGAATTAAATTTTATAATATGATATTGAAAATGTCCAAAATATAACCCAAAATCACTTGACATAGAAAGAAATAGGAAAATCTAGCTAATTCAAGGACAAAAATAATTTTAAAATGCCAACCTCAATATTATACAGGTGTTGAAATTATCAGGCAAAGACAGGCAGTTATTACCACTCTTTATGTAATAAAGTCGATCACTTTTAAATGAATGCAAAGATAGAAGTTATAAGCAGAGAAATAGAAACTATGTAATTGAACTAGATGTCAAATAGAAATAAATACAAGATTCACTGCATGGGCTCAGTAACTGAGGTAGGAATGAAAACGGTAAGAATCAGTGAACTTAAGATACATCAGTAAAAAATTTCCAATCTAAAGAACAGGAAAAAGTAAAAAGAGTGAACAACAACAACAAAGAAAGCAGAATGCAATCACCTGTGAGACAACATTACAAGGTCTTGTAATTAGAGCTCTAGAAAGGAAAGCCAAAGGGGTTGGTACTGATTGAGCAAAATAGTTTAAGGGATAATGGTCTGAAAACTCTCTCCCAAATTTTAACAGAGTTTGCTTCTTTTCTTCATTTAAATTGGTAAAAGCCTGTTTGTTTCCCATCGTCCATTCTTTCATTACTTCCTTAATAATGGAACCCCAGGATTTTAACTGGCCAAAATTAAGACACCTTTTCTCAGCTTACCCGCACCAGTGAATGTGACTATTTGCTGGCTAATGGTGTACGTAGTCATCATTTGCGTTACTTCCAGGGGATCCCCTTGAATTGGTATCTATGTCCTTCTTCTCCACCTGGAATGTAAAACCTTTCTAAAGTTATTTTTTAAAGAACACACAATAATTGTACATATTTCTTGGATATAGCATAATATTTCAGTATATGTATACACTGTTTGATGATTAAGTCAGGGTAATTAGTATACCCATCACCTCAGACATTTATCATTTCTTATGTTGGGTACATTAAAAAATCTGTCTTCGGCCAGGCGCAGGGACTCACGCCTGTAATCCCAACACTTTGGGAAGCCGAGGCGGGCGGATCACGAGGTCAGCGGATCAAGACTACCCTGGCTAACATGGTGAAACCCCGTCTTTACTAAAAATACAAAAAGAATTAGCCGGGCGTGGTGGCGGGCGCCTGTAGTCCCAGCTACTTGGGAGGCTGAGGCAGGAGAATGAACCCGGCAGGCAGAGCTTGCAGTGAGCCAAGATGTTGCCACTGCACTCCAGCCTGGGCAGCAGAGTAAGATTCCGTCTCCAAAAAAAAAAAAAAAAAAGAAATCCGTCTTCTAGTTATTTGAAAATATATAATAAATTACTGTTACCTATAGAATGTGAATCACTTAGATTTAATATTGAATGCTATTGATGTGAAGACGAAGACAATATTCTGGATGGGGAAGAGGGCGAGTGAAGTAGGGAGAGAAGAATCAAAAGATTGAAGAAAAGTCAGCCTCAACAATGGGGATAGCTAATGAAAGGGCTGGTACATGACAGTGAAAATTAGGTTTAAGCTATTACCATTCAGTTTGTGACTTTGTTACAGGAACTGTACATTTATTCTAAGTAATCCAGGATCTTAGCTCAATTACAATCCAGGCATTCTCTTAGAATATCATCAAAAATAACCTACCCCAGAATCTATCCATCACTTGATATTACTTTATTGTCATCATAGCACCAATCACCATCTGAATTACCTTTTTAATGTGTTTACCTACAGATTATTTTCTCTTATATAGTAATTGGATATTTCCAGTGATGTATTTATGAATTTAACTAATTTTAAGGTAGTAAAGACAAAATGAATCCTTTTCTAGGTTTTCCTTCCAGGGGTTAATTTACTGGCTTGTTAAAAATATCAAACACTATAAAACAATTGAGAATATCTGAAATTAAATATTATTTGGTAATTTTATTTATTAATAACTAACAATTCATTTTAGAAATTAAAATGCAATGTCTAATTTAAGTGTTGAAATTTGTTCAAAATAAACACATGAGCTACAAAGTAAAAAGACACAATATTTATCACTGAAAGGAATGAGCGAAGTGTTTGCATTTGCCATTTCTATGAAGCATAATGTACAACAGCTCATATTTTATTTAGTTCTCCAACAGATGGAAGAAAAGTAATGTCACTAAGTGAGAGCTAGGAGACATTCCAAATTTAACAACAGCAAATATAAACAGTTTACTCCATCTCTTTCTTGAACATTAAAAAAAATCTCGTACTTCATGAAACAGTAGGTTATTAAATGAGTATAGCCTGGTATAGAGTAGCAATTTGAAGAGTCATTTTGCATGTTAAAACTGACTGAGCTACTAGTTCTTTGTATTTGATTTTAAGATTAGTTTTTATCCATCTCATATTTCATATTGCATTTAAAATTCAATTAGGACAGTGGTTTAAACTGTTTTTGTTATTACTGCTGCTTGCTTGTTTCACTTTATAGTCTGTTTCTTCAAAGAAACAAATAGGCATTAGTTACCTGAATTATTGGCTTTACATGAGTAAATTATTTCCTAACTCAAAACTCATTTCTTTGTCTACTACTCTCAAAAGCATAGGAAAATATAAGTTCATTAGAGAAATAATATTTTACAAATAACCTCAAATTCTTCCTAGTGTACAAAATTATTTTTCCAAACTTGACTGTTTTAATTATTACCAATAACAAAATAATAATGAATTAACTCTCTGGAGGAATATATATGAATCCCAAGTTTCTACACTATATCATATCCAGATTACAATTCACAATTCTGTGACCTTTGAGGAAATAAATAAGATTAAAAAAAAATAAAATGGAGACCAATCATGGGATGACCCAGATGTTGAACTTAGCAGACAAGGATTTTTAAACAGTTGCTATAATTATACTTGAGAATGTAAAAGAATATACAAACTGTAGGTGAAAGAAAAGATTTAAAAAATCTCAGCAGAGAAGCAGAAACTCTATTTTGAACATGGAAATACTTAAATAGAAACATAAATTTTTTAATTGTACAGTAGTACTGAAAAGTGTCTAGGAAATGTTTACATATAATATCAGAAATAATAAATGAAAACTATTGCTGTTTCCTACCCACCTGCTGAGAAAAACATAAAATGTACCATATTCTGAGCAGGTGACTTAGATTTCAAACGATTAGTAGCTGCTACTTCTTCTGTTCTTTCTTCTTCTCTTTCTTGTCTTTCTTCTTCTTCTTCTGTTTCTTCTCCTCCTTCTGCTCCTCCTCCTCCTCTCTCCCCTCCTCCTCCTCTCTCCCCTCCTCCTCCTCCTCCTTCTTCTAACATATAGTATATGTTTGAAAAAATAGAAAATACATTGATTTCTCCCACAAAAGTGTTTCCAATGTCGTGACTGAAGGGAGAAATATTGCTTTATGGGAGCAATAGTATTAAATATCTATGCATATGAATGTCATTTATTACTTTTCATTATCAGAAATTAAAGCCTTATAAAATAATTTGACAAAAGGCATAATCAAATTGTTCTGAAAACCTTAGTGCACAATTTTTTGTTTGTTTGTTTGTTTGTTTGTTTTTGAGATGGAGTCTTGCTCTGTCATCCAGGCTGGAGTGCAGTGACGAGATCTCAGCTCACTGCAAGTCCACCTCCCAAGTTCACACCATTCTCCTGCCTCAGCCTCCCGAGTAGCTGGGACTACAGGCGCCCGCCACCGCTCCCAGCTAATTTTTTTGTATTTTTAGTAGAGACGGAGTTTCACCGTGTTAGCCAGGATGGTCTCAATCTGCTGACCTTGTGATCCACCCGCCTTGGCCTCCCAAAGTGCTGGGATTACAGGCATGAGCCACCGCGCCCGGCCAAACAATTGTGATTTTATGACAAATAGCATGTTCTTATTATCATTACTATTTAATCTTTCATTTTCAAACGTCTTCTTACTGTATGTCCCTAATATAGTTTCTCTCAATTTCCTACTGTTAAACTCATGAAACCAAAGAAGGCAAAAACACATAACAAAAATATATTACCAAAATATATCAGAAAGTAACATTATCTATGAGGGTTTATTAAATACATTATCTAATTGTGTTTATTGCCTGGAGTCTGGGAATGAAAGAAATAAACCTTGCTGTCCTGAAAATAAGGAGAAAAAATACACTACAGAAAACAGCAGAACTACCAGTGAAATATTAATAGCTGTCCGTTTGTGTTCAGAAATAATACAAAAATAGCTACTATCAATACTGCTAACATTGTGCAAAAAGTTCTAATCCATACAATAGGTAAATAAAAAATCAAATATTTAAGGGTTTGAAAGCAAGACATGAAATTGCTTTTTTCACAGATGGTGTGATTGTATAGGTAGGCAGTCAAAGGAATATATGAACTGTTAAAATCAATCAGTTCATCTAGTCATGTCACAGAATAGGATGTCAATATATGTAATAGTATATATATATATGTTCTGCATCTATATAATATATGCATATATTCTGCAACAAATTGCAAATAGTGTAAAAAGGAATACTATTTACAGTAGCTTGTAAACATTGAGCATACATGAATAAATATAATAAAAAGATGTTCAAGCCCTATGTATTGAAAACTATAACTGAAATTAAAGAAGACCTAAACAAATGGAAGTTTATATTACATTGACATATTAGAAGGAAAATACTTGTTCTCTTCAATGATCTGTATATTCAATTCTATCCCCAATAAAAATCCAGTAAATTTTATAAAAATGTAATTCTAAAATTTCTTTTGAAATTCAAAATTTCAAGAAGAGTCAAAACGTTTTGTAAAAGATCAAATCATAAAATTCCACTACCTGATAAAAAAGCTTATTTTAAAGTGATAGCAATCAAGACACTTTGTTACTATACCAGAAAAAAGTCAAAAAGACCAATAGAGTAGAATAAATAGTGTAGAAATAGACCATATATTTATGGTCACTTGATTTAAGACAGATGTAAAAACACAGTATTTTGAAAAAAAAAAATGGACTTCTAAATAAACGGATTCTGTCAATTGCATATTCATACAGAAAAAAAAAAAAAAATCTTGACCTCACGCCACACACAAAAGTTCATTCTAGGTGGTTTGCAGATTTGAACAGAAAAGTTAATCTAATACAGCATTTAGAAAAAAATAGAATATCTCTATATCCTTAAATTTTAAAAAATGACTTTTAAAATTATATGCAAAATAGAGTAATTACAAAGGAACAAAGAGTTGACAGAATTAATTTCAGTAATGTCAAAAATTTTGTTTAGCAAAAGACACTACTAACATAATTTAAAAATCAATCTTTACAATAGGAAAATACTTTTATTACATATATCGGATAAAGCACTTAGTATATGTAAATAAGTGATATAAGTCAATAAGAAAAGAAGCCATCACTAAAGAAAGTGGACAAAAGATTCGAACACATTCCTCAGAAAGTGGTTTTATAAATTGCTATTAAATGAATAAGAAGGTGCTTTAATTTCTTTATCATAGAGGAAATGAAAATTCAAACCAAAAATAAAATCACTGCACAACTACCAGAATAGCTGAAATGAAAAGGACTGAAAATATACCAAGTATTGGCAAGAATATGTACCAACTGTAACTTCCATGCTTTACTGGTGGGAGTTTAAATTGAAAAACCACATTAAAAATAATTTTCTAAGATCTAGAAAGCTCAGCAAATGTGTACCTTATGACTCAGCAATTGCACTCATAGGTATAAAGCCAACAGAAATGTATCCATATGTTCAGTAAAAGAAAGATACCTAATTATCACAGCAGCACTGTTTGTAATAGCCAGAAACTGGAGACAACCCCAGTGTTCTTTAGCACTTAAATGGGTAAAGGGTAGTATTTTCACAAACTAAATATTATATAGCATGAAGATTGAATGAATTTGTGCTAAATATAACAGCATAAAGAGCCAGACCAAGCACACATGCTGAAAGATACCATCTATAAGGTTCAAAACAAAAGGAGGTGGCAGGCGGTGGCAAAACCAATCAGTGGTATTAAAAATCATGACAGTGGTTAACATTTTGGGGATATTGCCTAGGAAGGGTCATGAGAGGAACATCTGTTCCATTTCTTGATCCAGGTTCTGGACACATGGGTATACTCATGACTTTTGCAAATTCAACAAGCTGAAAATTTATAGTTTGCACAATTTTCTTTATGTATGTTATACTATTATGAAAAGCTTTAAAATCTGTACAAATTTCATGACTACGTTCTCATAAAAATATTTTAACATCATTAGTTGATTAAAAAAAAAGCTTCTCATCACATGCCTTTCTCCCACATTTTAATATTCCAAACCCCAAAACCAATCATTTAAAAAGTATAGTATGAAGAGACAATTATCTTCATGTACGTAAGGGTATGTAGGGGGTCTCTGTAATGGTGATATTTTTATAAATGTACCAAATTTATCTTAGCATCTACATAGATTTCTGGGATGTGGTTACAATTACCTGTTTCCACTTATAGATATTTAATTTGTTTCCTGTTCTGCTATTTTACACAATGAATTACCTGTGTGTTTAAACGTATGCTTATGTACGTATGTACAGATATTTTTGTAAAAAGATTTACTAGATTTGGAATGGTTAATACAATAAATGAGTAATTCTACCTATTGAAACATGCTACCCATTTCCCTATGAAACGAGCTGCACATCCTGCACATGCACCCTGGAACTTAAAAGCTGAAAAAGTAAATAAATAAAATTAAAGTTATTTGAAATAAAAAAAAAAAACATGCCACCAAATTGCTACCCTACATGTATAAAGCATATATGTTTTATAGTATTAATTTAGATAAAGTTTAATTATCCATTTTTTACTATATAAAATTATCACATTAATGAGGAATAAAAATTAAAACAATGCTTACCCTGTAGAAGTAACCCATATATGGACACCAAAGTTAATCTATGAAAACAAAAATTTACCTCATCCACAAATGCCAGAGCAAAAAGTTTGAGGCATAAAACTTGTAATCTGTCATGCAGTATACAGGGTCGATCGCAAGAACTTTCCAAAGTAAACTATGGTGTTTCCTAGAAAAAAAACTAGGAAAAATGAAATTGTAACTGACAGTTAATAAAAATTACTGTAAGTCATTCATTTTCACCAGAGTCACTGCAACAACGGATACATTCAACACTCTTCCTTGAGATAGAAGTTCTCATGTTTTTATGTAAAGAGCAAGTCTGCCAGGTTCCACAATCCTCCTCATGGATATTTTCTACTTAGAACATGTCAAAGGAATCAACCTACAGTCTGAAATATTGTGTTAAAAAGCTATGTCCAACAGACACTATAGAGACTAACAAAACCATTATCTCTCAAGTGGAGTTACCCTGATGACAAAGAGAGTTAACCAACCAGTAAAAACCACAGAAACCAATACACATTGAGATTAATTAAGAAAGGGAGTCACCGAGTTCCTGTAACAACAGCAACAGAGGACTAAAGACGGAACCAAGTGGGACTGCTTTCTGAAGGAACCACACTACCCCTTCTCCAGTTCTGTCACCTAAGGTGCTGTCAGAGTCTTGAGATAAAGATAATGAACAAACAGTGTTCTAAACCAGCGGTCCCCAATCTTTTTGCCACCAGAGACCAGTTTTGTGGAAGACAATTTCTCCATGGATGGCGGTGGGCATGGAGGGCACGGTTTCAGGGTGATTCAAGCACATTACACTTATTGTGCACTTTATTTCTATATTATTACATTATAATGTATAATGAAATATTTATACAGCTCACCGTAATGTATGATCAGTGAGAGCCCTCAGCTTATTTTCCTGCAACTAGATGGTCCCATTTGGGAGTTATGGGAGACAGTAACAGATCATCAGGCATTAGATTCTCACAGGAGTGCCCAACCTAAATCCCATACTTACTCGGTTCAAAATAGGGTTTGGGCTCCTATGAAAATCTAACGCCACCACTGATCTGACAGAAGGTGAAGCTCAGGAAGTAATGTGAGTAATGGGGAACGGCTGTAAATGCAGATGAAGCTTCCCTTGCTGGCCTACCACTCACCTCCTGCTGTGGGCTGAGTTCCTAACAGGCCACGGACAGGACTCGTGTTCTAAACCACCCTGTGCTTGGCTGAGGTGACTGTCTTCCTTCCTCCTACTTGTAGTCTTATGTAAAACCCCATTTATTAAGTCTGTAAAGCAATATAGAGGATGAGTTCAGGAAACGGTATCTCATAATAGAAACATACTATTGGTAATTAAAGAGTTTCTAGAACAACTGAAATGTAACTATGGTGATGAGACTGTTACTCCAGGGAAGAATAATTGGAAAGAGCTTTTGACTAAAAAGTTTAACCCTGATAAATTAAACCCCCTGATGAAGATGACAACAGAAAGCTAACAACCTGCATGACATCCACAAAATGGAACCCAATGTTAGTCTTTCTCTAACAGTTTCCGGAGTACAGATTATTTGGTGCATTTAGCAAAGATACCAGATTGTGGATTCCTCAGTCTGAAGACAAATTAAACCTCTCAGTGATGTACAAAATAGATTGAAGGGACAAGAAACTCATCAATTAATGTCATAATACGAAACTATTTTAATTGATGTAACATATATTTTAATAAATAGATTAATTATATATTAAAATTCTCATTATTATTCCCTAATGTTTATTTTACATACACTTTTTAAATTGATTATCTATTTTTCAAGAGATGCTGTTATTTGAAATTCGTTCTATGTTAATTAGAGTGATTGATAGTTTCACAGTATTGAGTGTTTCCATGAATGGGATATATCTCTTAAAATCTTGATTAAAGACCCTCAGTGACATAAAAGTTTTATTTATTTAGCACTTCCATAGTTCTTATTTTCCCCTAAGATGTTTTACATATATATCTTGTTCCAGTGAATGGAAACTTTTCTTCAGTTACATTTTTTAACTGATTTTTGGCTTATATATTACTGCTTTTTAAGTAGACACTGTGCATACTTCTTTTTGTTTTGGTTTTTTCAAATAATTGAATTTTGTCAGAAATATAAAGTACTATTGGCAAAAGGATTTTGCCTGCTTCTTTAAAAGTGTTGTATTTCTCAATACTCTGTGTGGATTAATTGCATTGGTTCATACTTCCAGAAAATGTTTGAATAATAGTGATAACAGTGGGCCTGCTTCTCAAGGTCCTGAGTTCAGTAGAAAAGTTTTCAGATAATTGTTTGTCTGGCATATTTTCTGTCATGTTGTAGACACAATCTGGGTGTTTATTTTCAAGATTCACTTTTTAATCATTTGTTAATGTTTAGCTTTATCAAATGCCTTATCAGCATCCATAGAAAGTATCATTTTATTGCCTTGACATTTTGTCATGTTGACATACCTTAGTAAATTTTCTAATTTTGAACTAAACTTCTATTTCTGATATAAATCCCATTTGTTCACATTAATGCTCTCTGCAGTCTATTCACAAATATACTTTTTAAAATTCTTTTTTATATATGTATATCTCATTTATAAGTCTACTTTTTGTGCGTGCTACTCTAATTGCAAGCTTTGGATATAAATAAAATGCTGCATTTGTAAAAAGTGATTATAGGTTTCTTTTGTCATTCACTTGTTTCATTCACTGTGCTCTTAAAACTTTCAAATAAGGTCAGGCATAGTGGCTCATGACTGTAAACCTAGTGCTTTGGGAGGCTTGGACAGGAGGATCACTTGAGGCCAGCAGTTTGGGACAATCTGGGAACATAGTAAGATATCTCTACACACATAGAAATTTATTTTTATTAGCCAGGCTTGTTGGCACACAACGGTAATTCCAGCTACTTGGGAGGCTGAAGCGGGAGGATTGCTTGAGCCTAGGATGTCAAGGTTACAGTGAGCTATGATTGTGCCACTGTACTCCAGCTTAGGCAAAAGGGAGAGAACGTGTCTTAAAAGAAAAAGTGTCAAATAGCATGAGGATCTGTTCTTTATATTTTTTATAAAATTAATCTACAGAGATGCTTTGTTCTATTGGGATTTTTAGTTAGCTAATTTATAACTTATCCATTTGTTTTTGGTAATGAATTTGGTTTTATTTTATTTTTTCTTTTTTTAAGCTCAGTGGCAGTAAATGAATTTGTTTAGTTTCTCTTTCCATCTTTTTTGGACCAAATGTAAAAATTATATTTTTCTGAGTAAATCCTGTGTTTATAAACTTCTTTATATTATTTACTTGAACTTACACAAGATAATCTCTCTAATCAATTAACATCTATTGTATTTATTATTTTGCATCTAAGTCAATCAACTATTAAATGCCATCTAGATTTTTTGACTACTAGTCATTTATTTTGTTTTTCTAAAATTATAGAAGTATTATGATCTTATTCGAGAACTTAGAACTCTTATAAGACAACTTCTAATAATTGGAAGGGGGCAACTAATTCAATAAACTTATATTGAAAAAACAACCCTGTTAATCTGAATGTGTGGGTGATTTATTAAGAATGGTATAATTGTTTAAGTTAGAGCCTTAGATCCTTGTCCTGTGAGAGTTTCCTCTACAGAGCACACATAGTAAGACCCATTATGAGAGTTGTACCTTAGAAAAATGTATCAGATTCCTATCCTAGTATTTACCAACTCAGTGACCCAGGCCCACTATAGTTCATATTTTTTCACCTTTAAAAAAAAGTTAAGAATGTATATTAGGTGCCTTGCAGTGTTATTGTGAGGGTTAAACGATACATGTGATATGCCTTAAACAGTATTGACAAAAAGTCTATGCAAAATATTCGGTTAAAAAAAAAAAGAACTACAAACAAGAGATTTAAAAACTGCTCTGTATTTCACATAGCTTTATTTTATATGTTTAAATTGTACCGTACTTGAGTTGACTTTTATAGCAAAATCCTCATTTGGACTTAAAGCTTTAAATAAGACTTTAACATCTAAACTGAAATACCAATTATAAGACAAATAATTGCATATTATATATTTATTAACACATATATTAAATTTATCACTTTATTTTTGAAATTAGGCCTATTATTTGAGTCTGTCAATAAAATTCACTTGTTCTTTTCTAAAGACCTTGTGTAAAAACAGTAATAAATCTCTTGATTTTTCCTAGAATCTTTTCCTTTGAACAAACATTTTTATCTTTGTTCCAGTCCAGTGTTCATTAACACATCAATAAGACTGTTCAGTTTATTTTCCACCTTAATATGATTCGTGGACTACTGTTTATATATATTTTTTGTTGCTTTTACTAACTATTCTTCTTGCCAATTGTCCTCTGTTTAAAGTATACATATCCTCCATCTGTTGTAACATTTTGTACCAGTGTCCCAGCTGTACTAACTCTATTAATTGCATATAATTTATTGGATTTTATTACTCAGAATTAACCCTATGTGCTAGAGAAACCTGAACTATTTAGGAATAAAATTGCTCTAAATTCTATTTTTTGTACTGAGAGTTAATTTCTAAAATAAAACATTTATGCTTTCAGTTTCCTTTGAATTTTGGTCTTTACATGAATCTATTAAAGTATTTTATCCAATCATCTTGCCAGAAGTTAGCCTTTTTGTATGAGAAAAAAAGAAGCTAACCTTTTCTTCCCTTTGAAAACAGGGCATTGATGACCATTTTGAAATGAAGTGTATGGATTCTGAGAAAAACATGACTGAGAGTATATAGACAAGGGCTTTAGTTTACAATCTGCCTCTTGTTAGGTTAAATGGCATTGGAACTGTCATTAAACATGAGTCTTAATTTCCTACTTTGTAAATTTTTAAATTGGCATTTTAAAAATTTTTTGCATGCCTTAGATAATGATAATTTAAATGAATTAACATGCATCAAAGTTCTTCCACAGTGCTTGAACCTGTTTTTTTATTTTATTTTATTTTTATAGAATAGAGATATTAGGCTAGCTGTCATTAGGTCTCTTTCTCTTGTATTCCTGTCTGATTCTGGTGTAAACTTTACAGGTAATAACATGGTTATATTTATACCTTTTTCCTGTCTATACACTATTCTCATCTCCCAAATAACTTTGTTTTCCAGAGCTCCTATATACGGCCATTTCCACATTTATAATCACAATCCCTCAGAGCATAATGAATATTGAAGGTAAATCTTTGGACCTAAAGAGACAGAATATAGAATATTTCTGATCCAGTTATATATAGTTAAGCTATCTCTTAACCTACTAGGAAATGATTAATCTCTTAGAACACAGAGCTTTGGTGTGGATTTGAATCTTGGGTCTACTTCTACTTATTATTTGAGCTGCAACTTGGGGGCTGGTGCTGAGTATCAATACATGACTGTAACCGTTTAGGGGTTTAAATACAAGTACAGGAATTTGCCTCATCTAACTTAAGCAAAAACTCAACAGATCTTAATTTATTGAAAGCATGCTCTGATGCTCACATAATTAACAAAAAAAAGAGGGGGAGAACAGGGCTTTAAAAATGCTCACGAAAAGAAGGCCAGAAAACAGAAATCAGACCAAGCACACTTATGTTCTACTGATTCCACACAAACTACTGTAATAAATATGGCAGCCATTCCTTTTTTTGCGTGTCACTCAGTAAAGATTCAAGTTAACAGGAAACAGAGTTTGATAGACTGAATCTAAATCGTGTAATTGGCCACATGTGCCAGGAGAGAGTGAAGATCTGACTTCTCTACCTTTCATAATGAGTGTGACCACTACTTCCAACCACAACTACACACAGGCAGGTATTGCCTAGAAGGGAGACAAATTTGCTAATAAAAGGAGCCAACAAGGACAGATGTCCACCACACTGGCCTAAACCTTAACCTCAGAATGCTATTCAAGCATGCTTTTTCTAGACAAAGTTCCTTAAGCATTTTCTTAAAATTATGATCAGGGAGTTAGCAAACCCAATAGAGTCAATGGTATAAAACAGAGCGAGACAGGATTATATTTCCCTACTACCATGGACAGGAAGATATGCAAACCAGTTAGGTAACTGCAGAAGATGGTGTTCAGTCCCTTGTATATCATGATGGGCATTCTTATTAACATTCAGCTGCAGGCAGCATAAGTGATTTGAATCACCTGTTGGGTGAAATTTTACCTGTTCATAACTCCCTATAAGGAAACAAAATGCCATCTGATAGTTATCCATTTAAGAGCTATGACAGGCACTGTTATCTGTTTACCCAAAAGCAATTCACAGCTTACTTTGCGGTGAGATCTTACCTCTTTTTATAGAAACTGAAAGTGTTAAAATGCTTATATTTTCTGCCTTCCCCCTTTCATCTAAGGGATGGACAAATGACTCAACTATTGCCAACAAAATTTCACAGACAGTGACTTAGGTGGCTTGCTGGGAAGATTTTCTAATTAAAAAAAAAAAAAAAAGTGGTCCAAGGGAAAATGTATTTCCTCAAATTCTGTAACTGTAATCTGAATCCGTGCTACTTAGATTTGCTCTGATCGTTCAAATTCCTTAAGAGGGAAGAAAAGTTAGTATTAGAGAGGTTAACTCAGACTTGTGGCAGTCTTTAAACCACCTCTCTCTGGAATGCTTATTAGGTGAGAAAAACCAATTCCAATTTGAAGCCATTTTAGATACGTTTTCTGTTACTTGCAACTAAAAACATGCTAACTGATACATAATCTGGAAAAGGGAAGTGGATTGGCCCAATTAAGAGATCCTAAAATAAGGAATTTGTGAGTAGCTGATATAGATTTGAGTGATTAAGTATCCTAGGCTGTAGTTAGTAGACTTTTTTTTTTGAGACGGAGTCTCGCTCTGTTGCCCGGGCTGGAGTGCAGTGGCCGGATCTCAGCTCACTGCAAGCTCCGCCTCCCGGGTTTACGCCATTCTCCTGCCTCAGCCTCCGGAGTAGCTGGGACTACAGGCGCCCACCTCCGTGCCCGGCTAATTTTTTTTATTTTTTTTTTTTTTTTAGTAGAGACGGGGTTTCACCAGGTTAGCCAGGATGGTCTCGATCTCCTGACCTCGTGATCCGCCCGTCTCGGCCTCCCAAAGTGCTGGGATTACAGGCTTGAGCCACCGCGCCCGGCCGTTAGTAGACTTTATAAGGCTTTTGAGTAAACAGTCTTCTGATATACTTTGAAGTATTAAATAGCTCTTGAATCTGTAGTATTATGAAGAATAGTAGGAAAACTAAGAATATTGGTATTTGTTGTCTATATATTGGAACTTTTGCTAGGTCATACAAAAGAGATACACTTAGCTGGCTGGGCGGTGGCTCACGCCTGTAATCCCAGTACTTTGGGAGGCCGAGGAGGGAGGATCACCTGAGGTCAGGAGTTTGAGACCAACCTGACCAATATGGAGAAACCCCATCTCTACTAAAAACACAAAATTAGCTGGGCATGGTGATGGGCACCTGTAATCCCAGCTACTCAGGAGACTGAGGAAGGAGAATCGCTTGAGCTCGGGAGGCGGAGGTTGCTGTGAGCCAAGATCGTGCCATTGCACTCTGGCCAGGGCAACAAGAGTGAAACTCCGTAAAAAAAAAAAAAAACAGAGAGAGAAGATACACTTAGCCTAAAGTTAGCTAGTCTAAAGGAAAGCCAAGAAAGAAAACAGTAGAGATACTTTCTATCTCTGGCTTTAATTTCCACTGTGCTAGTGAGTCCGAACTTATTTAACATATTGAGATATGGGCCGATCTCAATAGGGCAATTGTGTCCTACTTACTTTCTGGCTCACAACTGGTCCCACTGTATTCGAAGCAATGCTGTCTTCCAACCTCTTGTCATGCTAGAAAAACACTCATGCCAGCCTTTTAGAAAAGATTCCTCAAAATATCTATGTATTTTAAAAGTGAATTGACAGCTGTATGTAGGTTTAAAAATGGATTTCCTTAGGAATTTACTAAAATTTGGACCTTGAGCTCTATTCATTACAATCCAGAAGCTAGAAACATAAAACTCAAAGTATGCTTTTAATGAAATGGTAACAAGTGGATCTTTTAGCTTCTTGTACCAAACTCCAGTCTCTCTTTTTCTCACTCCAACTGATATAGCAATAAATGTAGACAATACTGTGACAGAAACTGGAAGGCCACTCTAGAAAACATTTTCCTGTCCTCACTTACCATTAGTTAGGGCTATATAATTGGGTTCTGGCTAATGGAATGTAACCAAAACTGATGTATACCCTCTAGGCCTACTCATTCAAGGTTACATATCCTCTAGTCTTTTTATCTGTCGTTCACATAACTGAAATCTCAGGTTGCTGAGGTCGCAGAGGCACCACCTCAAGGAAGGACTTAAGGGTCTTTGAGTCACTGATTACAAAAAAGCCATCCCCAAAAGCATCCCAACCCAGTTTGAACTGTGTTGAAATTTGAAAAATGGACTTTTATGGTATTGAGCCACGAAAACGTGGAGTTATCTGTTACAACAGCTAACAAACATTATTTTGGTTGACATCATACTTTACAGAGGTTTTGATTAAGGGCATAATTGTTTTTTATCTGTAAATAAAATTGATTATTATCTATCCCATTTCTGGTACCACTTCCTTTCCACAATGTTTGTGGGTTTCCAAATACATGTGCTTTTATTTCCATTTCTTGCTCTATTCTCTAGTTTTGCTAAATTTGATCAAATTTCTATTTTGCCTTTAGAAGATATATTATCTTCTTTTTATACCATGTCAACTCAGTTATGAAAAAGTTTTTCTTTAATTATTTAAGAATATTGCTCACACAATCTTTATAGAATGTGTGAGATGATGAGGGAACTACATGGCCATTGAGTAAACAAATATATTGTAAGCATTAGGCGTACTTTTCTGAAGTCGTTTGGTCCGTCTCTACAGGAGTTTTTCACTCACTGGCATACCCCTTGCCTGTTTCCACCTATTTCCAGAGTTCCCTTATTTCACTTCCATTCTCTGTTGTCCTCAAGAAATTCCTTTTAACTTCTACAGAAGTGTTCTCTTTGCCTAGCTTTACTTCACTCAAGATGACTGATCATCTTCGTCATGAAACACATTTGTTAGGATGTGTATATAAAAAAGGGTTATTGGTTGACAAAAATTCTACAAATACTACTAAAATGATACCTCTTTCTTCCCGTCATAGATGAACTGTCACATCGTCGAAGACGTCCTTCCATCCAAAGAGATATACACTTTTTCCATATATAGGTAAGAAACCTATGGGTTATATAATTCCAAGGGGCCCAGGCCTTAGAATTTCTTACAACTATGTCACCCTTCTCCCAGGCACTCACATAGGAAATATCATGTTACCCCTGTTTCCAACACACCTCAGATATTCTCTCGACACTAATACCACTTAATTCTTGAGCTATGCTTATTAAGATCAAACTCTGTCACTGAAACTTTTTGTGAAGTGGCCAAATCTGATCGTGACTAACAGTGAAAACATATTTTGATCAAGATCAAGGTAGGGAGCATCCCAGAGTACTCTTGAATTTATATAAAGTTTGTGAGCTCTATCTATTTGAAACAAAAAGAGAGACAGAGAGAGAGAGAAGGTAAATTAGAGCAGAGACGATACAATAAAATTAGATAGAATTATGATTTTTGCAGCTAAGTTTTACAAAACAAAAGGAAAGCTGAATCAAAATAAACCCGTCGGAACTTTTCTCCTGCATGTGTTAGAATACAGTGGGTAGGGGCATGTGCAAAATGTCCTGACAGAGCCATATTACAGCTCTCTATTGGATTCTTATGCAGGCTGGCATAAAGTTACCGTTAATTGCTTGAGGGCTATATAAGCCTTTTTATTGAGTTTATTGAAAAGAGTGTTTGAGAAATGCCTATCCAACTCTGGTGAGCTGAGTAGGTTAAATAAAGCTTAAACAATGCTTTTTCCATCTTAAGCATCCAAGTTACTCGGCAGTTTTGGGATCACAGTGAGACCCCAGAGAGAAGAGTCAACAAAACCAGGCCATAAAATCAGGAAGGCATTGAATGTTTGGATTCAGGATTAGACACAGAGAAAATGGAAAGAATGACTTTAAAATGCACACTCTCTGCAACAATGTAAAACCAATTTACAAACATTGTGTTGAGATTGCAGAAGGGAGACATTGTGAAATGTTTTTAGCAAGCAAAAGATTCTTTGAAGTATACTTAGTAATGTTATTTATATTTTTGTTTTATCTAATAGCTTTATTATTTTTAAGAAATCTAATATATTTGCAATGTTTTAACATGCTCACTTGTTATTTCTGTCTCACTATACCTGTTTCTGAAACAAATGCAGGTTTGGTGGGCCTAAATCTTACAAAATACTGAATTCTTCTTTAATCATGTGGCCAACTGCAAACATTACTAGGACCCTTCCCAAAATCTTGCTAAATTTTATTAACTTTCTGCAAATTTTGTATACAATGCATACAATGCATTCCTTATAAACTGTCATTGTATTGACCAAGAATTCTGTTACCAGAAAGTTTATAACAGATTAAATGTAATTTTGAGGCAAGTATATGACATTGTTCTATTTTAAGAAACTTATAATAAATATTTTGTGCTCTATCATTTCAGAATTCACCTTATATTTGGGTGCGTATTTAACCTACATAGATCCTATTTTATATTTACCCTAGATATAACTGTATACATATCAATTCCTGGAATTACTAATTCAAAATATTTCATGCAAGTTTTCCCTTTTTCTCCAGCTCTAATGTCCTGTTTTCTTCTTATTTTGGAGTACAATAATGTATAAATATTATATAACTTGCCATTTCTCTTTTCAGTATTATATTTTCTGATCTTTAAGGCCAAGTTGTTACTTTGTCAATATCGACAGATAGTAAACATTTGTTTAAAAAGCAAAATCATGACTGGGCACAGTGGCTCACGCCCGTAATCTCAGCAATTTGGGAGGCCGAGTCGGGCGGATCTGATGTCAGGAGATCGAGACCATCCTGGCTAAAGCAGTGAAAACTCATCTCTACTAAAAATACAAAAATTAGCCAGGGCGTGGTGGCGAGCGCTTGTAGTCCCAGCTGCTCGGGAGGCTGAGGCAGGAGAATGGCGCGAACCCGGGAGGCGGAGCTTGCAGTTAGCGGAGATCACACCACTGCACTCCAGCCTGGGTGACAGAGCAAGACTCTGTCTCAAAAAAAAAAAAAAAAAAAAAAATCGATAGTCACATGTACACCAATATTTTTATTATTTTAAAAGTGTATGTTACTAAATTGTATGATGACTGTCATTTTCCCGGTATTTCTCTTTCCTTCCTTTCTTCTTATTTCATACATACTTGCAAGTACAGAACATTTTCTTATCAATGTATAAAATGAGTCAAGAATGCTGATTTATTTTAACAGGCAAAGTAAAAAACAACAGAAAATGCAAGTAAGCATATATTCACATAAAATGGATTAATTCTTTTAAAGTCACTTAATTTTAATAATTTTACAAATCAAATTCTTTATTTAGTTTTTGTGGGTATATGGTAGGTGTATATATTTATGGGGTACATGAGATACTTTGATAGAGGCATATAATGCATGATAATCATATCAGAGTAAATGGGGTATGCTTCACCTCGAGCATTTATCCTTTTTTGGGTTATACACTGTCAAATTACACTATTTTAGTTATGTAAAAATGTACAATACATTATTATTTACTATAGTCACCCTGTTGTGCTATCAAATACTAGATCTTATTCATTCTGTCTAACTATATTTTTGTACACATTAACCATCCCCACTCCCCCCAGCTCACTGCACTTCCAGAGTCTGGTAACCATCATTCTGCTCCCTATCTTTGAGTCCAATTGTTTAATTTTTAACTCCCACAAATAAGTGAGAACATGTGAAGTTCGTTATTCTGTGTCTGGCTTATTTCACTTAACATAATGACATCCAGTTCCATTTATGTTGTTGCAAATGACAGATCTCACTCATTTTTATGGTTGAATAGTACTTTATTGTGCATGTGTACCCTGTTTTCTTTATCCATTTATCTGTTAATGGACCCTTAGGTTGCTTCCAAATCTTGGCTATTGTGAATAATGCTGCTTTAGACATGGGAGATATCTCTTTGATATACTGATTTCCTTTTTGGGGGTATATACCTAGCAGTAGGATTCCTAGATCATATGGTAGAACCATTTGCTGTCTTTTGAGGACACTCCGAACTGTTATTCATAGTGATTGTACTAATTTACATTCCCATGAACAGTGTACAAGTTACTCCACATCCTTGTCAGCATTCATTATTGCCTGTCTTTTAGATAAAAGCCATTTTAGGGTGAGATGATATCTCATTGTAGCTTTAATTTGCATTTGTCTGGTGGTTGATGATGTTGAGCAACTTTTCATATACCTGTTTGCCATTTGTATGTCTCCTTTTGAGAAATATCTATACAGATCCCTTGCCCATTTTTAATCACATTGTTAGATTTTTTCCTGTAGAGTTGTTTGAGCTTCTTAAATATTCTCGTTATTAAGGCCTTGTCAGACCCATAGTTTGCAAATATTTTCTCCCATTTTGTGGATTGTCACTTCACTTTGATGATTATTTCCTTTGCTGTACAGAAGCTTTTTAACTTGATGTGATCTAATTTGTCCATTTTTGCTTTGGTTGCCTATGATTGTGTGGTATTACTCAAAAAAATGTTGCCCAATCCAATGTCCTGGAGAGTGTCCACAATGTGTCCTTTAGTAGTTTCGTAGTTTAAGGTCTTAGATTTAAGTCTTCATTCCACCCTGATTTGATTTTTGCATATGGTTAGAGATAGGAAACTGGTTTCGTTCTTCTGTATATGGATATCCAGCTTTCCCAGCACCATTTATTGAAGAGACTATTCTTTCCCCAACGTATGTTCTTGGCAACTTTGTCAAAAATGAGTTTGCTGTGGATGTATGGATTTCTTTCTCGTTTCTCTCTTCTGTTCCATTCATCTCTATCTGCTTCTATGCCAATATAATGCTCTTTTGATTACTATAGCTCTGTAGCATAATTCAAACTTAGGTAATTTGACTTCTGTGATTTTGTTCTTTTTGCTCAGGGTAACTTTGGCTATTTTGTGTCTTTTGTGGTTCTGTATAAAATTTAGGATTTCTGTTTCTATTTCTGCAAAGAATGTCATTGGTATTTTGATAGTGATTGCATTGAATCTGTAGATTGCTTTGGGTAGTATGGACACTTTAATAGTATTTATTCTTCCAATCCATGAACGTGGAATATCTTTCTATTTTCTATGTCCTCTTCAATTTCTTTCATCATTGCTTTATAGTTTCCACTGCAGAAATCTTTTACTTCTTGGTTAAGTTAATTCCTAGGTATTTACTTTTATTTTTAGCTATTGTAAATCAGATTACTTTCTTAATTTTGTTTTTTTCAAATTGTTTGCTGTTGGCACATGGAGATGTTACTGATTTTTGTATGTTTATTTTTTATCTTGCAACTTTATTGAATTTGTTCTAACAGTTTTTTGTTAGAGTTTTCAGGTTCTTGTAAATATGAGATCATATATATCATCTATAAAGAAGGATACTTTGACTTTTTCCTTACCAATTTGGATGACTTCTTTCTCTTGTCTGATAACTCTAGCTAGGACTTCCAGTACTATGTTGAATAACAGTGGTGAAAGTGGGTATCCTTGTCTTGTTCCAGATTTTAAAGGAAGGGGTTTCCATTTCTCCCCATTCAGTATGATAATAGCTGTGAGTCTGTCATACATGATTTTTATTGTATTGAGGTATGTTCCTTCTAAATATATCACCTGTGAAATGGACAATTAGATTTCATCCTTTCAATTTGTATGCCTTTTATTTCTTTCTCTTGCTCAATTGCTGGCTAGAATTTCCAGTAATGTGCTCAATGGGAGTGGTGAAAGTGAGCATCCTTGTCTTGCTCCAGTTCTTGGGGGTGTAGGGATATTTTAAACATTTCCCTATTTTATATGATATTGCCTATGGGTCTGTCATATATGGCCTTTATTAAGTTGAGGTATGATTCTTCTATGATTAGTTTGTCAAGAGTGTTTATCAAGAAGAGATGTTGAATTTTATTGAGTACTTTTTCTGCATCTATTGCAATGATCAGATAATTTTTATCCTTCATTCTGTTAATGTGAAGTGTCACATTTATTGATTTGCATCTGCTAAGGCCTATCTTGCATCCTTGGAATAAATCCCACTTGATCATTGCATAGTACATTTTTGATGTGCTGTTGGATTAAATTTGCTGGTATTTTGTGGAGGATTTTCACATCAATGTTCATCAGGGATATTGGCCTCTGGTTTTATTTTTTTTGACGTGTCTTCATCCGATTTTTGTATCAGGGTAATACTGACACTATAGAATGAGTTTGGAACTATTCTCTCCTCCTCTGTTTTTCAGAATACTTTGAATAACATTGGCATTAGTTCTTCTTTAAATGTTTGGTAAAATTCATCAATCAAGCCATCAGATACTGGGCTTTTCTTTAGTGGGAGACTTTATCATGGCTTCAATCTGGTTACTTGCTATTGGTCTGTTCAAGTTTTAGATTTCTTTGTGGTTCAATCTTGGTGGTTGCATAAGTCTAGGAATTTAACCATTTCTTCTAGGTTTCTCCAACTTATTGGCATATACTTGTTCATAGTAGCCTCTAATGAACCTTCGAATTTCTATGGTAACAAATGTAATTTCTCCTTTTCAGGTCTGATTTTATTTGTGTCTTCTCTCTCTTTTCGGATAGTCTGGCTAACAGTTTGTTGAGTTTGTTTATTTCTGCTCTGGTCTTTATCATTAATTTTCTTCTATTAATTTTGGGTTTGGTTCCCTCTTGCTTTTCTAGTTCTTTAAGATGCATCCTTGCATTGTTTCCTTGAAATTTTCCTACTCTTTTGATGTAGGTGCGTATAGCTATAAACTTTTCTGTTACTATAGCTTTCACTATATCCCACAGGTTTGGTATCTTTTATTCCCAATATCATTTGTTTCAATAAATTTTTACATTTTCTTTTTAATTTCTTCACTGGCCCACTGGTCCTTCAGAGACATATTGTTTAATTTCCATGTATTTTGATGGTTTCCAAAATTCCTTTTGTTATTGATTTCTAGTTTTAGTCCACTGTGGTCAGAGAAAATACTTGATATATTTGCAAGTTTTTGAATTTTTTAAGATATGTTTTGCGGCCTAACAAATAGTCTTCCTTGAGAATGATTCATATGCTGAGAAGAAGAATGTGTATCTTGCAGCTATTTGATGAAATGTTCTGTAAATATCTGCAAGGTTCATTTGATTTATGGTGCAGTTAAGTCTGATGTTTCTTTTTTGATTTTCTGTCTGAATAATCTGTCTAATGCTGAAAGCTGAAGTCTCCAACTTTGTTGCATTGGAGTCTATCTCTCTCTTTAGCTCTAGTAATATTGGCTTCATATATCTTGGTGCTCCAGTGTTGGGCGGATGTATCTTTATAATTATTATATCCTTTATGCTAAATTGACCCCTTTATCATATATAATGACCTTCTTTGTTTCTTTTCATACTTTTTGTCTTGAAATCTATTTTGTCTGATATAAGTATAGTTACTACTGCTCTTTTTTGTTTTCCATTGGTATGAAACATCTTTGTCCATTCCTTTATTTTCAAGCTATGTGTGTCTTTATACATGAAGTGTGTTTCTTGTAGGCAACACATTTTGGGGTCTTTTTGTTCATAAATAAGCTAAATAGCACAGAGAAAAATAAATAAAACTCTACACTTTAAATTCATCCTCCCACTTGTTAACTTTTTGTTGTTGTATTTATATCTTATTTTACTGTGTGAGTCTTTAAAAATTGTCATATTTATTATTCTTTATCAGTTTATTTTCAGTCATTTTACTTAACATATGAGTCATTTATACACCACACTTACAGTGTTATAGTAATCTGTTTTACTTTATACTTACTATTACCAGTGAGTTTTGTACCTTTAGATGATTTCTTATTGCTCATTCATGTCCTTTTCTTTCAGATTGAATAACCCTCTTTAGCATTTCTTGTAGGACAGGTTCGATGTTGATGAAATCCCTCAGCTTTTGTTTTTTTCTGGGAAAGTCTTTATTTCTCCTCCATGTTTGAAGAAAACTTTTTACTGAATATACTACCCTAAGGTAAAAGTTTTTGTATTTCTTCAGCACTTTAGATATATCATGCCACTCTTTCAGAGCCTGTGAGATTTCCACTGAAAAAATCTACTGCCAGACATATTGGAGACCATTGTATGTTACTTGTTTCTTTGCTCTTGCTGCTTTTAGGGTACTTTCTTTATCCTTGACCTTTGGAAGTTTGATTATTAAATATCTTGATGCAGTCTTATTTGGGTTAAATCTGTTTGATGTTCCACAACTTTATTGTACTTAAATATTGATATCTTTGTATGGTTCAGGATGTTCTCTATTAATATCCTTTTGAATAAACTTCTACCCTGATGTCTATTTTCTCTGTAAGGTCAAAAACTCTTAAATTTTCCTTGTTGAGGATATTTTCTAGATCTTTTGGGTTTGTTCCTTTTTTTATTCTTTTTTCTTTTATCTCCTCTGACCATGTAATTTAAAATACATAGTCTTCAAGCTCAATATTCATTCTTCCGGTTGATTAGTTCTGCTGTGAAGACTCTAATGCATTCTTCAGTACGTCAACTGCATTTCTCACTACAGAATGTTTCCTTCACCCTTTTTAATTATTTGAATATATTTGCTAAATTTATTTGATGGGAATCTGATTTCTTTTCTTGTGTTATCTTGAATTTCATTGAGTTTCATCAAAAGAGGTGTTTTTGTATTTTCTGTCTAAAAGTTCACATATTGCTATCTCTCCAGGGTTGGTCACTGGTTCCTTATCTAGTTCATTTGGTGAGATCATATTTTCATGGATGTTTTTCATGCTTGTGGATGTTCATTTGTGTCTGTGTATTGAAGAGTTAGGTATTTATTGTGGTCTTCACATTCTGGACTTGTTTGTACCCATCCTTCTGGGGAAGGCTTTTCACATATTCAAAAGAACTTGGGTGTTGTGGTCTAAGTTTTTGGTTAACTGTAACGATATCTGCATTAAGGGGCACCCTAAGCCCGGTAATGTTCTGGCTCTTGCAGAATTGTAGAGGTATCACCTTGGTGTTCTTGGATAAGATCTGGAACAATTATCTGGATTACCTGGAAAAGACTTGTTCTCTTCTTTTACTTTCTTCCAAACAAATGGATTATCTCTCTCTCTCTCTCTTTTTTTTTTTTTTTTCCTGAGCTGCTTGGAACTGCGAAAGGAGTGACCCAAGCACCCCTATGGCCACCACCACTGGGACTGCACTCCTGAAGCCAGCAAAGTACTGAGTCTTATCCAAGGTCCGAATAGCAACTGCCTGGCCACTGCCTATGTTTGCTCAAAGCTCCAGAACTCTACAATCAGGAAATGGCAAAGCTAGCCAGGATTGTAGCCTTCCCTTCAGGGCAGTGAGTTTCCCCTTGTCCCTAGCAGGTCCAGAGTTACTATCTGGGAACCAGAGCCTGGAGTAGAAAACCTCAGGAATCTACCTGGCGTTCTATTTTTCCATAGCTGAGCTGGCACCCAAGTCACAAGACAGAGTCCTTCCCACTCTTTCCTCCCCTTTCCACAAGCAGGGGAATCTCTTCTTATGGCTACCATTGCCCTGGGCTTGTGACAGTGCTGACTGACTACTTTGGATGTTCATTTAACGCCCAAAGGCTCTTCAATATCTTGTGGCAGATGCTCCCTTGAGGGCAGTGGGCTCCCCTATGGTCCAGAAATGTCATCCAAGAGTCAAGGCCTGGAACTGAGGACTCCACAAGCCTACTTGGTGCTCTACCCCACTGTGGCTGAGCTGGTTCCTAAGATACAAGACAAAATCCTCCTTACTCTTCCCTGTCCTTTTCTCAAATAGAAGGAATCCCTTCCCATAGGCACCACAGCTGGCAATGTACTGGGTTACAGCTGAAGCCAGCATGTCCCTGATTCTCACCCAAGGCCCATGGTGAGTACTGCGTGGGTACCACTGCCGATTATTCAGGGCCAAAGCCCTCTTTAGTCAGCAGGTGATGATCTCTGTCAGGACTGGGTCTTTCACTTCAAGGCAGCAGGCTCCCTTCTGATCTAGGGTGTATATACAATTGACATCCAGGAGTTAGGGCCTGGAATAGGGGCCTCAAGACTTGCCTGGTGTTTTATCCTACTGTGGCTGAGCTGATATCCAAATTATAAGACAAAGTCTTCTTTACTCTTTCCTGTCCTCTTCTGAAGTAGAAGGAAGGTGTCTTTCCAAGAACTGTGAGCTGTGCTGCCTGGGGTTGGAGGAGGGGTAGAAAAAGCACTTGCTTGTCTGCTAAAGCTGGTGCCTCACTGGGTGGTGTGACCCCAAGCCCACAGGGTCCAAGCCCAGTGCAGCACGAGAACTTGTCCAAGAATTGAAGTCCTTGTGGCTTAGACTGCCTTTCAAGTTTATTTATGATCCCAAAGCACTTTAGCCCATAGTAGCAAGGCTTACTGGAACTCAGGCTCCAAACACTGCAATCTGCAATTTCCTTCTGGCTATGACTGGTCTAAAAGCTACCACTGTGCCAGCTGAGTTCTGCTTCATGTTGCTTTCTGCTGCGACAGAGCAGCACTGAGTTGCAAAGCAAGGTCCCAGAGTCATTGCGCTTTCTCTCCCACAAGGTGCACGCATTCTGTTTGCACCATGTGGCTGATACCATAGGATGAGTGAGGGGTGGTGTCTGCAATTCAAGACTGTCTTTCCTACCCTTTTCAGTGCCTCTTCCAGTAATATGAAGTTAAAACCAGGCACTGTAATTGACTCATCTGGTTTTTGGTTCTCATAAAGTTGTTTTTCTCTGTGGATAGTTGTTCAGTTTGGTTTTCCTGAGGGGAGATGATCAGTGGAGGCTTCTATCTAGCCACCTTTCTCTGCAATTTCCCCAAATCAAATTCTTAAAGTTTTTACTGTGTGATTCTGTAGATTTCCTCCTAGAAATTTTTAACTTTTAATTTTCATGTTTGGTTCTATGATCAATTTTGAATTTTGTGTGTATACTATAAATTAAGGGTTTAATTTTTAAGTGACTATTCCATTTTTTCAGCATGTTGTTTTAACACCATCCTTTCCTTTTGCATAATCTTGGTAACTTTGTTAAAAATCCACTGGACATTTACATGGTTTTCTATTTCCATACTATTTGTCTGTTGTTTTCATATTGTGTCAGTTTAGATAATGTGTACACCTCTAGGAATTTGGCCATTTCATCAAGTTATCTAATTTGTTCTTGCACAATTGTTGATGCTCTTTTTAAAAAATACCTTTAACTTCTAAGGTAAGTAGTAATGTCATCGCTTTCATTCCTGATTTTAGTTATTTTTGTTGTTTTTCTTAATCAATGTAGGTAAAGATCTGTCAATTCTGTTTTATCTTTTGGAAGACCCAGCATTTTGTTTCATTGGTTTTCTTTCTCTCTCTTTTTTTTTTTTTTTCCTATTCTCTCTCTTATAATCATGCTATTTTTTAAAATTTCCTTTCTTCTGCTACCTTTGGATTTAATTTTTCCCTTTTCTTCCTCTTATGGTGTAAAGTTAGGTTATTGATTTGAAAATATTCAATGTGGTGCTCAGAGTTATAAATTTTCCGCTGAACATTACTTTTTTGCATCCCAAAGTTTTAGTATGTTATGTTTTCATTTTCATTTTCATTTATTTGTATGTATTTTCTCATTTATCTTGGGAATTTTTCTTTGACCCGTTGGTTTTTTGAGAGTGTGTTGTTTAATTTTCATATATTGGTGAATTTTTCAGTTTTCCTTTCATTATTGATAAACCCCCTGGGTTTTCCTGCTTAGAGTTCAGTGAGCTTCTTGGATGTATAGTGTCATATCTTTCATCAATTTCAGGGAGTTTTGGGCAATTTTTCTTCAAATATCCTTTCTACCTCTTTCTCTGTCTCCTCTCCTTCTGCTATTCCCACAATATATATGTTATTCCATTTGATGATTTTCCACATGCCTGTTTGGCACTGTTCACCTTTCTTCATTCTTTTTTCTTTTTTTTTTTTTTTTTTCTGCTCTCGACTCAATAATTTCAATGGCCTTATTCTCAAAAGTTCTTTCATTCTTATTCATTGATTCTTTCTTCTACTGGTTCAAATTTTCTGTTGCACCTCTATAGTAAAATTTTTATTTCAGTTATTATACCTTCAGTCCCAGAATTTCTGTTTGGCTTTTCTTTATAATTTCTCTTTATTGAGATTCTAATTTTGTCAATATATTGTTTTTCTGGTCTATGGCCATACCACCCTGAACATGCCCGATCTTGTCTGAATTAGCTTATTTTTCAATCCGCTTGTGGGTTGGCGGCCCTGATTGGTTAAAAACATCAGGCAGCAGCTAGAGCTTAAACTCCCTATGTGAATGGTTGATGTTTCAATCCCTTAGCTTGCAACTATGACTCATTTTGGCTTAGGGGAAAGTCCCCTTTGATTGGTTGAATTTTCAATCCCTTAGCTTGCAGCTATGACTTATTTTTGGCTTAGGGGAAAGTCCCCTTAGGGAAGTCCCTATTGACCCAGGAAGTCCAGCCAACTTAGCCACTTAGTCCCTCACTGTTACTGAAACACTGGCATTAGCCTTAGGTTACTGAGAAGGTAAATGACAGGAGGTAATGAGGTTTTTCATAACTAGGATAGCAGTGCTTATATATCTTGATTTTCCCAGGAGGATCTTAGTTTATATTCATTGTTCCAGCATATAAATAGTGTCTCTTTTCAAATGTTAAAGTATTGCAGTTTACTTAGATAATGGCCCTAGCTGTGATTCTGTGGACATCATACCATACTACATTGACCTTTCAGAAAGTGAGTGGTTTAGCCAGACAATAAAAGAAGGCATCTTTGTACTGCATGTTTTGTAATAAATCTATTCACTTCTGTTCATCTCTACTTCTAACTCTCATTTTACTCTGTCTTCTACCTCAACTGTCTTTCTCTTCTTCCTTAATAGCAGAAACTCAAGTTTTAGTTGGACATATTGCTGTCTAGAATAAAAGACAACAATTCCTAATCTCTCTTGGAACTTTACCAACCACAGGACTAAATTCTGAACAATGATATGTGACTGTTGGTTGAGACTGTTATGTGTGAGAAATATCTGAGTCTCACGGCACCAAATGTGTTACCAGTGCAAGTAGTTGAGTCTTAAAGCACCAAATAAATTCCGGTTAGTAGGCATCGAGTCATTGGCAGCAAATCCGTATAGATCTGCAGCAACCTCAAATTCTTGCCTCCTCTGAAGAAAGAATTTGACTGAGGGGCATAAGGCAGAAAAAGAAACCGAGGCAAGTTTCAGAACAGGAGTGGAAGTTAACTTTAAAGACTTTAGACTAGGAAAGAAAGAAAAGTACTCTTGGACGGACACAAACAGGCATGCGAAAGTCAGGTGTAATGTTCCACTTTGATCCCAGGACTTGATAGGCTGATCCCTTTCCCATGATTCTTCGCTTATGGTGGGCTGTCCACAGGTACAGTGTCCTCCTTATGCTTGGGAGGTGAGCACACACAGTGTTTAGGAAGTTGTACGCATGCCCATCTGCGGCTTTCTTCTGTTTTCTGGTGGTGTGTCCCTGGAAGGTACAACTTTGCCATTTTGTCTCTTAATGCACATGCCCAGGAAGTTGCGTCTTCCTGGAATCTGCATTCATTTAACACTTTAGTGCAACAGATGTGGACCATCAGGAAATGGCCTCTCCCTGGTGCCAGCTGCCAATTTATCACTTTTAGGGAAACAATGTGATAACTGCTGAACCAGCAACCAGCATTCCTATTGGGTTGGGGAGAGCCCTCTCCTGCCTGGCTTATGCCCGTCTAACTACCTGTAACAGGACAACTGGGAAGGTTATTAAGGAAGATGATTCAATTTAGACAAATGAGGATGTTTAAAATGGGCTCCCTCCCAGTGGAGTCACCTTTATTTATTTATTTTTATTTATTTTTATTTTTCAAGACGGAGTCTCGCTCTGTCACCCAGGCTGGAGTGTAGTGGCGCGATCTCGGCTCATTGCAAGCTCCGCCTCCTGGGTTCACGCCATTCTCCCGACTCAGCCTCCTGAGTAGCTGGGACCACAGGCGCCTGCCACCATGCCCGGCTAATTTTGTTTTTGTATTTTTAGTAGAGACGGGGTTTCACCATGTTAGCCAGGATGGTCTCAATCTTCTGACCTTGTAATCCTCCCGCCCCGGCCCCCAAGTCATCTTATTTAATACCTTCCTTCTTGTGGTTTGCCATGTGGACATCATGATCAGAACTGCAGCAGCCCCACTGGCCTTCCAAGTGAACTTAGCAATAAGTGTTATTCACAGGAATGGTGCAGAATAAAGAGAAAGATGTAAGTTTTTGGTGGTATTGGAGTCTTTTCTACCAGCCATGAACTATTTGGCATCTCAAAGTGAGAAATAAATCTACATTTTTTAAAAGAAACTATTTTCTAAATCTCTGTTATTCCCAGACTATCACAATCCTAATATACATAGAATCTGTTACATGGGCATACAACACTACAATACTGGATCCTAAAATGTGTTCCCAATATTTTAGGCTGAGAAGCTAGCCATATGTACTTCAGTGGTAAAATATTTGGCCAAAATGCTGTCTGCCACAGTTTGGAAAGCAGACAAAAGGCTGTCAGGAAAGCAGACCAAATACCCTTAAGGGAAAGTGTTAAAAATAAATAAATAAATAAAATGTTGTCTGTACTAGTTGTTTCTTGTTGCTTTCAACAGAGTTCTAGGAGAGATGAGTTCAACTTGGATCCAGCTTATCTGCAGGCAGAGATGTTAGGGAGGTGTTCTCTCTCTCTCTCTCTCTCTCTCTCTCTCTCGCTCTTTCTGGTCTGCAGTCTAAATGCATTAAATTTGGAGCCTTTCAGAATTAAGAAAAAAGAAAAAAAAAAAAAGGCAAGTGCTCTGTGTTCCAAACTGAAACACTGGTAGGTTTACTCCAAAGGAACAGCCTTAGCAGGAGATTAATCACTGGTATTAAAGCTTTTAAAAAGACTTTCCATGAATAGTTCATTGTCAGACAATGGGAAGCAAGCTAGGAGCAAATATTAGATTAAGTATGTTGTCTTCCCACCCAAGTCTATCCTTTTAAGTGGTCTCAAGGTACAATTAGGCTTAAAAACTACAAGATCTGAAAGCCAAAAGAAACCACAAGCTTGGATTGCAACTGCCTATTACTGTTGAAATTTTAATAGTACCTGAAACTGCACTGAAAAGAAATGGCTTGTAGGATATTTGCAGGCTTTATTAAAGGATGCCTTGTATTGCCCACTTTAGAAATAACCATGGAGAGCTCAGGAAAGGGAAGAACCTACCCAAAAGGGTGGAGCAAGAGATGAGGAGACAATGGAGGTAGAGCTTCTCTAGAGAGCAGAAGTAGGAACAGATAATGTAACCAGGGACTCTAGTATATTACTAGGCTAGGGGGCCTAACTATGTATGCCCAGCAGAATCTTACTATTATGATGGGCTAATGACCACTAAGGATGCTTTCCTATTTTACATCTGTTTCTGCTTCTCCTGCACTTCTGCATGTGTTTCAGACAGATAAGTTGTCATTCAGTTTAGTAAGTCCCCAAACAATGAAGAGCTACAAGTAGACCTAATAGAGTGATCAGCAAACATCCAGTGAACTTACATATTGAGCTATATGCATACTGGACAAACTTCCTTGAAGCTAGTTATAGCCATGTGACTAAGTTCCAGCCAATAAGTTATAAATAGAAGAACAGAGCACTTTAGGAAAAATAAAAACACATGGTCATTTTCTCCTTTTCTTTGTTCATTCTAATAATTAAAATGCATTTGGCATGATGGAAGCTCCATTGGCCACCTTAAATCAGTGACAGCTATAGCTAATGGTGGCCAAGAGAAGAGCTAGAAGACAGCAAGGGGCTGCCATGTCAGCTGTGGACTAATTTTATTAGACTTACTTTATTAGAAAGAAATGATCTTCTTTTCAGTTAAGTCATTATTATTTCCACTTCGTCTGCATGTGTGTGTGTGTGTGTGTGTGTGCGCGCAATGTGGCCAAATCAATCCAATGAATGTAGTATCTTGTGTGAATAGAAGGGAGAATGGCTTTGATGGTAATTTTTGGAGCCCACATCCCAAGATTAAAACAAAAAGGGAATGGAGAGACTCAAATTTACACTGAGAAGGTATCAGGGTATGAAGAACTTATCAACCACTATTAGTACAATGGCCTTAATTAGGAAAGATTGCCTTGATTATTTCCACATGCCCCTTATTTTTCTAAAGGGATTTAGTTTACTTAATTGCAAAATATATAGTTGTTTGGTGTGTTCAAATAAGTTTTCCATGTTAAATTTTCAAAGTTTAAAAAGGATACTTAGCTACACTACTT
>NW_012123376.1:4237711-4247874 GCF_000951035.1 Colobus angolensis palliatus | reverse complement strand
TGTCAGACAGAGACGTTCGCGTCTGCACAGGCCTCTGCTGCTTCCCCTGTTGTTTTTTAGCTGTGCCCTGTCCCCAGAGGTGGAGTGTACAGAGACAGGCAGGTTTCCTTGAGCTGCTGTGAGCTCCACCCATTTCGAGCTTCCCAGCAGCTTTGTTTACCTACTTAAGCCTCAGCAATGGTGGGCGCCCCTCCCCCAGCCTGGCTGCTGCCTTGTGGTTAGAACTCCGCAGACTGCTGTGTTAGCAATGAGGGAGGCTCCATGGGTGTGGGACCCTCCCGGCCAGGTGAGGGATATATTCTCCTGGTGTGCCCATTTGCGTAAAGCGCGTTATTGGGGTCGGAGTTACCCGATTTTCCAGGTGTTGTGTGTCTCAGTTCCCCTGGCTAGGAAAAGGGATTCCCATCCCCCTTGCACTTCCCAGGTGAGGCGATGCCTCGCCCTGCTTCAGCTCTCGCTGGTCAGGCTGCAGCAGCTAACCAGCACCGATTGTCCGGCACTCCCTAGTTAGATGATCCCAGTACCTCAGTTGAAAATGCAGAAATCACCGGTCTTCTGTGTCGCTTGCGCTGGGAGTTGGAGACTGGAGCTGTTCCTATTTGGCCATCTTACTCTGCCCTCCAACAAAGTTTTTATATTGCTGTATGTTATGGCAAACCATGAATGCTATATGCTTCTGCCCAGATTTCTCACCTCTAGCACCAAGGTGCTATTTTTCCCAACAGCCAGGTCCTTTAGGGAAGTGGGCTAGGTCACAGCGGAAAGGGCTGATGAGGGCCTTCTTGGAGTCTGCTAAGCAACACTGAGCAAAAAGAATCAGCTTATTTTTTTTCCCCAATTATTTCCCTCCTTCCAATGTTGCTATGTAGGGATAGGACTTTAGACAGGGCAGCTGTAAGAACCACAGAATTCAGATGAATTCTGGGCTTTGGGGATGGAAGTCAATGGTCTATATACCTGGTTGTACCCATTCATATATCTGCTCATCCATTTTCTTTCTTCATTTTCCAATTGCTCATTCACTTCTAATCTATGCTAGGTCTTTTGGTGGCTTCCGGAGACACCTGAGTAAATTCCGAAGGCCTACTGTATTAGTCCCTTCTCACACTGCTATGAAGACATACCTGAGACTGGGTAATTTATAAAGAGAAGAGATTCAATCAGCTGATTGTTCTGTAGATTGTACAGGCTTTTTCTTCCCAGGGAGGCCTCAAGAAACTTACACTCATAGTGGAAAGCACAGAGGAAGCAAGCATGTGCTCACGTGGCTGGCAGGAGAGAGAGAGAGCAAATGGAGAGGTGGTATACACTTTCAAACAACAAGATCTTGTGAGAACTCTATCATGAGACAGCACTCGGAGGATGGTGCTACACCATTAGAAACCACCCCCATGATCCAGTCACCTCCCACCAAGCCCCATCTCTAACATTAGGAATTATAATTCAACATGAGATGTGGGTGAGGACACAGAACTAAACTGTATCATCCACCCTTTTGGAATTTAGTCTACTGAGATTCCATGAAGCTGATGCTAGTCTTGGAATCTAGAAAGAAACCCAAGAAAGCAACATGGTGCACATGGCCCAACATGAAGATGACACTATACCTGGACTGGCCAAAGGTGTTTATATTTCCCCCTAGTTGTTGATGCCAAGAAAAAAAAAAAAAGGTCTTTATTGTTGAGGGACCAAACCAGATGGGAGTGTTTCAGATTTACACCCTATAAATCTGATATCTGGGTGTTTGAAGGGACTGGCTAATCCATATTTTCTATAAGTCCTGAATTCTGAAAGCAGGAGCTGGGCCATGCCTGAGATGACCAGCCTCTACTCCCACCCTCACTCCCATCCTTCCCCAAAACACTTCACATAAGCCACTGGAAACTACCTGTATGTTTTTGATGAAGAGTGAAGAACCCAGCCTCTGGAGCATGGAAGCTACTTGTGTTTGGTATAAACACTCTGATCCATTATCAACCAAAGACCTATAAATAACCACCTTTTCCTGGGGTGACCATATGATGATGGCAGCAGGGACAAAGCTCTTCATTCATAGATGGTCATCAGGTGAAAAATTCCATGATGAGCTCCATTTCACTGATGTAAGTGACATAAATTTGTGGAAACTGAGTCCCATCGGGGCAATTTCCACAGGTTGTGCCACACATTTAGCTGTGGTTGTGAAAAAACGTGTGTATATCATTAGAAGGGTTGGCTTTCATAGGAGCACTAGGCTCAATACTAACATCACATAGAAAAACAGAATTGGACCCTGCTTAAATTTGGTGTCTCCTTCCCCATCCACCCTATACAATTGACCATATAATGCTATAATTCCAAGGCTGGTGATATCTACATCAGAGAAAAAAGAGTCAATTTCTGTTACTATAAGCTGTGAAACTAAGAAAGAGGACTTTGCTGACAATGCAAGGCTGTGATTCACCTGAAGAAAGCCACACTGTTCTGTTTTGTGTTTGATGGGATGGATACAGAATAGGAAATCTATAATGAGCATGTTATAACAGTAGTTGACTAGTAAAATTCATATTTTATTAAAGAAAAAATTATGCCTCAGTAAAAAGAGCTGCATCACCCAAGGTTACAACTTCTCTCTGATAAAACCAAGATTTATCTTCCATAAGGTAAAAGCAGTCTCATCCAATGACTAGTCAAATCTATGGTACAAAGGGTTGGCCCTCTTATTTAAACGTGGAACAATTCTGAAGGGCCATATCACAGCTCTGGAGCTCTATGTGTGATCTGCTGGAAGCCCCGCATCAACTCAACTGTACTGCAGTTTAATTTCTCCCAAAGTCTAACCCTACTTTCCTTATTCCCCTACATATATTAATATTAATAATACTTTTCAACAAACTTCCTGCATATTAATATCTGTCTCCAAGTCCGTTTCCCAGGGAACACTGAATAAGACATCACTTATCTGTCAATTCTTTTCCCTGTCACTGATTGAAGCTCATTTTTGTCAAATCTGTACATATGGTGTGTACTTCGGGTAATAAGAAATGAGATTCAAATATATTAGCTTAGTTTTATATAAATTTTCAGTCCCTGTCATGAATTCTGAAGACAAGCTCATAGAAAGGAACCAGAGATGATTAAAGTATCAGTTGTATCTGTATATACTGCTGTGTAACAAAACACCTCAAATATATTGATTTAAAAGAGCAACCATTTATTTTACTATGATTCCATGGATTGGCTTGGTTCTTCTCCCGGGCTCACATGGGCTTATTTATGTGACTATATTTAGTTGGTGGTCAACTGGGCTCTGGGCTCTGGCTGGGATGGCTGAACTTCTCTCTCCATATGGCCTGGAGGCGGGTAGACTAGATTTCTTTACATAGTGCTCTCAGAAAAGCATTCCAAGAGGGCAACAAACCCCATGCCAAAGCACTAATCAAAATTAGGCTTATTTCACATTCGTTGATGCTCCATTGGCCAAAGCAAGCCACAGCCCAGTGTCAATCTGGAATAGGAACATACAAGGGAATGGAAGTAGGGAAGCTTAGTTGTGCGCTCTCTCTCTGTCTCTTACTCTCTTCCTCCATATCTATGGATTTACAGGCATATATGTTAACCTTTGTATAGTACTTATTATATGACAGATGGTTTTTAAGAGTATATAAACATATATTTGCTTATTTATAAATATATACATGTATATATGTAAGTATATATATACACTTTATTATATATATTTATTAACAAAAAATAAATAAAATAACCTAAAAAATATAAATAAAGTTAGAATTCTTACCATGTCCAATTTGGTGGTGAAGAAAGTGAAGCATGGAGAAGTAATTAACTTCCTTAAGGATGTAGAGCCAGGAAGTGGAGGAAATGGGGTTTTAAGCCTGATGTTAATAACTCCATGATCATGTATTTATCTTTTCTCCCTCTTTTCCACATCAATTTCTGGGGAGGAAGCAGAGTGTGTGTGATAGGTGTTAAAGCACAGGCAAGTTGAAACATAGAAAGGATTTTAGGAATTATCTAGCACTTTGATGTCTAGATGATGATTTTGGGACCTATACATATGAAATAATTTCCCCCTCAAAATGCAGCTTATTAAAAGTTACTTCCATTATATGCCACGGCCTTTGTTTCTATGTCAGAATATTGTGAAAAGTTAGGAATATCAAGTTTTATAAAATTACAGATGAGGCTGTGTGGATTCAGACTCTACCAGATTGTGAAGTATAAAGATGGATTCCTTTCACCAAATTAAAGAGCACCAGGACTAGAGGATGCCCATTGCAGCATAGAAGATAAAAGGGATTTATGCTTTGTACTTCACTGCTTTACACAGTTGGTAGTAAACATATGCAAGTCATTACCCCAGAAGGTTATGTAGTCTGAAAATATAGATTCAGGAAAGGCTTAGATAAATTCATGAATGAAGTTTATAATGGGTTACCAAAAGGAAGTTAGGGATCAGACTCCCCAGGGTCTGGGTGTGGAGGGCAACTAGCATGCTTTCCTGAAAAACATCAAAGAAACTATGTTGGGTCTCTAGAGTTGATGCAACTCAGTATGACAGTTATATTACCATATTCTTTATATAAGATTCTTCAACTTATGTAACTTATTCATCCAAAGACATTAGATTTAATTCATTTATTTTACAAAACATTCTTAAAAAATTACTCCTTTTTGTCTCCATCAATAAACTAATTTGCTTCCGTCAATAAACTAACAATTTCTTTTATAGATTATTTATGATACTATTAAAGTTTACTTTCTCTTCTGTTTTCCTTCTCTCTGCTATCCCATTTTTTATATCAAACTTTCTCTCCCCTCTCACCTATTTGAGCTCTCTTAAAAAACTTTCCTTCTATTTTTCTTTTATCTTTATTTTTCTCCTCTTTCCCACTACCTTTAATCTCTTTCTAACCCTTTATCTTCAATCGTTCTTTAAACTTTCTTTAAAGTTTGTATTATGACATAGGAGATATGTGTCTGCAAATTGTTTGTGACTTACTGTCATCTCTTACTATTATTAAATAAGAACATGACTCAGTCTAATCTTAAAATGAATAAAAATAACTTTAGGAAAAACCTTACAATAAAATCAATACGAGAGAATAGAAGCAACACATATGCCAATCCCCATTAATGTAAGCAGTTTCCATTGAGATAATATAAAATATGCTCTAAAACCAGTAGTTTTGATGTGTAAGTAATATTAACTAATGTTTAAAGTATATCTTTGAAGAAAATATTAGTTCCATTTATTTAGAAAGAGACACTGGCATGATAAAATTGATCTAACACTATCTTTTCTATGAATAAGTAAATCAGTGGGAAACATTCTGGTTGTGTGTGGAGATTGCTGCTCCAAGGACACTTTATTTTGTTACCAACATACATTAGTAATTTAAAGTATGTCTTAGACTAAAGTTACTTATTATAACTTTAAAAACAAATTTCATAATATTTTCTGATATATTAATTTCTAGGAAGTATACTCAGAGTTGTTTTCTTCCTAGATTACGCTATTTAACATATGTTTGATGTAATTTTAAGTACTCTAAAATGCAGAGAAAACCAAACATTTGAAAAAGATGTTGATACAAAGTGTTTTTTTAAATACTACATTAGCATTTTGCTGGAATTATGAAAATTCTAATAAATGTCTATCCCTAAACCTAATTTGTCATTCTTTATCCATTATCACTGTAATTACTATGATGTATGTTGAAGATCTATACAAAACTCTTCTAAATTTTAGTTTAAATGTAGGAATAATCATTCTTTACTCATCCATACTTTCAGGTTATTTTTATTATACGTATTTACCATACTTCATATGTTTTAACATTCTTTAACTATTCTACAAACATTTAGTTAGTGCCTACTATATTATAAATACTTGCCCTTAACTGCAATAACATCAATTATATATTAAATTCTAATAACATAAAAATTGATCTCATCCTATTTCATTAGCCTTCTCAGTTTTGTATAAGTCTTATTCAGTTCCATCATAGTGGACATTTGGATTTTTCCCACCTTATTGTGTCATACTTTGCTAAATTACAAAAGTAAAAACTCTCTTGCAACTAAGACACAGGCATAATACCTAGAATCTGTTCATTAGATTCACCTAAAGAAACATCAATTCAGATGCACATTGAAAAAAACAGGTCTTCCTGGAACCCATTTTTTTGAGAATGTTAGCAGGGGAATCCAGGTTTCCACAGCAAAGGATGGGATCTTATAGAGTAATGCATAGTGCCTAGCATCAGCAATTCTTTCTGCAGGGTCTGGGATTGAACCCATGCCACAGGGATTCTGCTGGGCCCCTTCTTCAACATATTTCACGTCTTTCCAGTAAGGGTAGCATTCGAGTTTGATTTTCTATCCTTCAAAGAGTTTCTTCTAAACTTTGATATAGTACTTCCCGTTTACAGTAGCTAAAATAGGTTTCAAACTTTTCAAGTAGTAATTTTTTTCTAATAAATTGATCAATACCTTAAGTTCTTTAAGGGTGATATATTTTCCAAAAATTATTTCTCCTCAATTATTGTAGTCTATCAATTATCCTTCTCCGTTGTTTCATCCATACCCTTGTACTCAGTATGTAAAACTCAAACCACGAATCAATTCAAACATCTGATTTCTCTACTTCTATGTGTGGGTAAAAATGAGCACAATTGAAGAAACTCACTCAATCATATGCAATTGTATGTATTTAACAAGAAGAAAGTGGGGCTAAAATATCCAATTTATATTGTTGTGTGAACCATGCAAGCTGCTGCAAGTGTAGACAGCTAGATAGATGGGTGGATAGATAATAGATTATCTTTCTTAACACTCACTTCTCCCTCCTCAGGAGACATTATTGAGGCCGAAATGTACATTCTCCTCTTGGGTTCTAGATGTGATTGAAGTTCCACAATCAGATACATATACTCAAAACTGTAAATTCAAGGAAATTCAAAGGAAAAGGCAATTTGAGGAAAATAATTATTTTTCTGTTGCAGATTGTTGCAGTCTTCCTAATTTGGTGGTTTCCTAAATCAGAGGAAAGAGCTTCTCAATCACAGCAGATGCAGTGAGATTGCAGGTAGTTGGAACTATATGTAGAAGTCTATTCTTCTAGCCTGTCCGAAAATCCTGACAATAAATGCATTTATACTTAAACTAGGTAAAGTAGTTCTTGTTTGAAAGTGAATCTTTTCAGAGATAAGAAAACTACCAGTTAAGCAATGAGATGCAACGTGTTTCACATTGCAAAATCCCTGGAAGGCCCAAGTGGTGGAGACAGTATGTATTTGTGATGGTAGAGATTAAGGATTGAGGCAAACACAAAAGGGTGGATCACAATTCTGGGAACAAACCTCCACCAGGTACCCTCCCTTACCTAACATAGCAAGGTGAGTACCTAGCAAAATTAATCTTGGGATAATTAAATCAAGCCAATTTGAGAAATAAGAAAATTAGGCACATTTGAGGATGAGAGGCCGGGCATAGTGGCTCACGCCTGTAATCCCAGCACGTCTTCCTGAGGTCAGGGGTTCAAGTCCAGCCTGGCCAACATAGTGAAACTCCATCTCTACTAAAAATATTAAAAAAAAAAAAAATTAGCCTGGTTTGGTGGCGGGTGCATATAATCCCAGCTACTCAGGAGGCTGAGGCAGGAGAACCGCTTGAACCCAGGAAGCAGAGGCTTCACGGAGATCACGCCATTGTGCTCCAGCTTGGGCAACAGGAGCGACCCTCCATCTAAAAAATAAACAAATAAATAAATAAAGATAAGAGTGAGGTATAAGTTGAAAACAAAGGCACTAAGGGAAATTGCTTACACCAAACAGTGAGATCCCTGCCTCCTTTGCAAAATCAATCCCCACAAATCTGAAAGCTAGAAGCTTACATCATATGGGAGGCCGACTAAGGATTACAGTCAGGAAAGCTGCCGGGTCCAAGAGAAAAGACTGACAAATATGTCATGAGGGATTCCCCAGTGAAATGTCCCACTTCTTTTTTGTGTGGTTAACCCCACCATTCAACAAGACCCACACGTGCATAATTTGGCAAACATGTGTTTAGTTCTGTACTCTTGATTATGAATTGTCAGTAAAGACTCAATAGATAGTTGAAGAAAATCTCTAACATGAAAGATGAGGAATAAAACAAACAAAAATAGAACTAAGAAATAAGTTTAATGCAGGACTAATAAAACATCCTTACCTACTCTAAAATCTTGAGAAGGATCAGAGATGTTGTTAAGTGTAAACAAGAAGTGGATACTAGAAAAAGAAAAAAGAAAAGGGATCCCTGGTAATTAGAGAATATAATCATAATAGTACATTGAAAAAAATCAATAGAAGTTTAAAACAAATTGTAGGAGTTTCCCCAAAAGAATTTTTAAATGATAAAATAATAGAAAACCAAAGAAAAAAAAGAAAAACTACAAGATAAATACATAATTTCCATTATCTGACCAAAAGGAGTAACAGAGAAAACTGAGAAATTAGATGGAGGAATGTTGTCCAGAATTAATGCAATTTTTTTACAAGATAAATACATAATTTCCATTATCTGACCAAAAGGAGTAACAGAGAAAACTGAGAAATTAGATGGAGGAATGTTGTCCAGAATTAATGCAATTTTTTTTCTAAAGCACAAGATTTCTAAATTAAAAGGACTCCCTGATTTTCCAGGAAAATTAATGGAAAAAAGTTGTATTGAGGCAGAGCATTGAGAAATATTAAAGTAACAGTAACAAACAGAAGAATCAAATATTTTCTATGATTGAGGAATAAAGCAGGAATAACAAAAACAAAAATATCACAAACTCTCAGTAATCAAATTAGCTTTAAACTCATAGTGGCAACACTGGCACCTAGAAGACAATGAAGAATGCCTTTGAAATACCTAAAGAGAACTATCACTAATAATAGAAAAAACTGTCCTTCAAATATGATCTTAAAAAATCATTTTCAAACATTCAAGAATTCAAAATATATTTTCAAATAAGCAGGATCTGCAATTTCCAGCACAGGTTTTTTTTCAAGAAGCTTCCTGAAGATGTGTTTCTCTAAAAAGACAATTCTCTAAAAAGACAAATGAAGCAAGGAGAAGCAAAGAATCTAATCAAGAGAGAGTCGAAGAGATTTTCTAGTGAAAGAGACTCCCTGATAAGAACCTGCCAGCATGTTTGGGGAGCAGCAGGTACAAGAAAAATATCATATATGGACAGACAGACACACAAGAAAGTAGGAAATGCCTTATGTGTTAGACCTTATAAATGGAACATTTATAGTTCCTTAAGAGAGTGGAGAGATGAATTATTAACAGCTCTTAAAATATTATCAAATTATGCAATGCAGGACTTATTGACTCCAGGTAACACAAGTTTGGTGTATAGACGTTAAGGTACTTATTTTATATGTCATGGTTCACTTGCAGACAATACTATGAAATCATTCAACAAAAGCACTGAATGTTGATTTATCTAAAGTGCATAACCGTACAGTACAGCTGGGGAGAGGGAAAATTATTTCCTCTATATCTGAAATTATATAATTGTTAGTTAAAATCATTATAAAATAGCATTACAATGTCATTACTGGAAAAATATATGACGTAATACTGAAGAAACAGGTGAAAATGCTAAAAGTGATTTAGTCAGGGAACTAGAGATGGGAAGGTCTGGCTGTTAGATTCCTGTTTTTTGCAGCATTCCTTTTCATTTTATATATATTTGCTAAAATAAAAACTTTGTATGTAGGCAATGGAATATCATGATAATACCATTAGGTAGATCTTATTATCCCCATTTTGCATAGAGTGCCCTGGAGAGGCCAAAGCCATAGCTAAATATTTAGCAAAGGCAGGATTTTTACATTCAGGTTTTCCTGAGTTGAGAGCCATGTACTTTGTACCACATTACACATACTCCTTCACAATTGCAGTTATTCCTTTCCCCATTTCCATTTATAGCTTTGGGTGCCAAGCCGAACGAGCATTTGCTTGGTGTTTTCCCAGGAACACGTCCACAAGTCACTTATGCGTCAGTTCTGTTCCCGTGAAATAATCCAAAAGGGGCTAAGAGGAGAAGTGAGGGAAACTGGAACCACAGTGTGAAGAAAGGCTTTGTGGAATGGTAAGGCCGTCTGGATGAAGCATGAGAGAGA
>NW_012123376.1:4202474-4237661 GCF_000951035.1 Colobus angolensis palliatus | reverse complement strand
TTACACATACTCCTTCACAATTGCAGTTATTCCTTTCCCCATTTCCATTTATAGCTTTGGGTGCCAAGCCGAACGAGCATTTGCTTGGTGTTTTCTCAGGAACACGTCCACAAGTCACTTATGCCTCAGTTCTGTTCCCGTGAAATAATCCAGAAGGGGCTAAGAGGAGAAGTGAGGGAAACTGGAACCACAGTGTGAAGAAAGGCTTTGTGGAATGGTAAGGCCGTCTGGATGAAGCATGAGAGAGAGAAAATGAAAATATTTCACTTAAATCGCTTTTACTTTTCAACTACTAAAGTGTCTAAATATGCTCATGGGAAACTGGTAAAGGTGATCAATCCTGACCTACATGTTCACCGATGCTTAAGTAGGACAAATACTAGTACATATTTCTTCTTTTTATGCTGGGGAAAGGATAACATGCTCAAGTAATTTCTCTTCTAACACTTAAGGAAATTCTCACTGAAGAATCTAACATGGACAAACTACTTTAAACCCAAGTATCTAAGTAACTGAAGTAACGATGTATAACGAGAACAAAATCATAGAAAATTGTAATATCTGCATTTTCTGTCACAAACACAAAAGGCCTCTGTAATGTAGACACCTACTTTTAAAAGCTAGTGTGTTTGTAATACAAAACAATTAAATATGCATTATTTTCCAATATGTAATTATTAAAGAGAAATTATCTATAAAACGTGTGCTTCTATCGGTGTCCACAAGCAATCAAAAATAAGCAGGTACACATAGACCGCAGTAACACGTAAGTCAATACTATCGTTTTTTTATCAGTGCATACAGGAAAATATTTTCGATTAAAAGATTTCATGGGCTTTTTTCTTGTCGTATTTTTCATTTGCCCATGAGTTTTTAAAATTTTTAATTATTATGGGTGTGTAATAGATGTATATATTTATGGGGTTTTGATTACCACATATTGTATGCCTGTATCAAAACATCACATGTACCCTTGGGTTTTTGTTTGTTTGCTTTGCCTTTTATTTTTAATCTTTAGAAACAAGTAAAGCACTCCCAGTTACCAAAGTTGCGGAATTCTCTTTGGCTCCTGTTTCTATTCACAAGTGCAAAGAACCCATCTTTTATTTGCTTGTATGAGTCTTCTCTGTAGCTCCTGACATCCTTTTAATGCATTTTCTCAGTGACAACAAGAATGACATTCCTCTTCAAATCTTTGTCATTGTTCTTTAAAGTCCAAGCTTTTGCCATAGCCTTTTGTAGAGAGAAGATTCCCTATCTCACAGCTACATTCCTTCAGTTCTACTTATTATCACTTGGAGGCGGCCTCAGTTCCTTAGTATATTCATCTTTCTTTGGTCCAGATCAATAGATTATTTTAAATCAGTGCACTGAAGACTGAAGAAACCACCTTTTATTGCAGGCTGGTAGTTCAGATGTAAGAGAGTGAATGATTTCTTGGAGTTTGTGGTCCATAATTATATTAACCTTGGTCCCACACCAAGCTATTTGAAACTTCTCACACCTCATTACCAGTCAATGCGTCCTTCTCTGTATAAGAATTGCATTGTCTGCTTTGAAAGACGTGTTGTTAAAATCCCTTTACAGGTTGGTGATGTTTCTTTAGAAGAGTGGAACAAATTTCATGGCCAAAGCCAAAATTTTAGCACCCTTTTTATAACGAGGATATCTAACCCTGTGAATCCCAGAACAGCCGGTATTGTCACAAGTGAATCAGAGAAAAAGAAAGAAGTAAATTGTTTTAACCATTACCATATTAATAATGTGCTTTACATTTTAGAAAGTAATTCTAATATATATTTGTGTTTGGCATTTTCTAAGTAAAAGGTATCACCTTAAATTGTAGAAATCAAGCTAGTAAACATAATAAATAATTTATGTTTTTTAACTACTTTGTGACCAAAGGCCTTAATCCTGCCTTGCGTTTAAAAAGACCAGTCATCTTGGGAGGGGAAAGAACATTTACTAATGTGAATGAAATGGTTCTTTCTGGTATATTTTCTTGGGATTGTACCGAACATCTTTGAAATAAATGAAGGAGTTAAGAATCTATCCTAATAAAAATCTCGTTAAACAAACCAAACTACATTATATGTATTTTACTAAGCCCTAGTGAAGTAAACAGCTTTTCCGTAGTTTTAAAAATAATCTAGATGGGAGATTACATGTTTGATTTCATCTGAATGATTAAAAGACCTAAAGCCTAAATGTTCTATTTGCTCCAAGAGGAAAGCTGGGAGACAAAAGAGGAACTATATAAAATCCCAACTGTTCCTTTTTACTAGAAAACAGTCAAACGAAGACTTGATGAGCAAAAAGGCAGTTGTTTGTCAGGGTATCACCCAGAGAATTAGTTTAAAATGTAGTACATTCACTCGGCATATGAAAGAGAGAACCTTTGCTGTTCTACTAGATGGGGCTGATGATCCATCGTTGGAAGAAAAATGAGAAATGAATGCCAACAAAACCAATAATGGTATGACGAGTTAGAACTCACATAGTTTGAAATTTTCGTTCGTGAACTATCCTGAGCATGTAAAAGGTAATCAATATGCTTTCCAAAACTTGGGGGAAAGGATACAAGTCTAATTAAACAAATTAATCATCAACTCAACATTTCACTATTTATCTAATCATCTCTCAGGCATACAGTTTTCCTAAGTAGTACAAACCAATCATTAGAAAAAATATTTTGGGACATAAATGCCTCTAACAAAATAAAGCTCATCTTAAATCATCACTAATACAGGTTTTCTAATTCACATAATTTTCTGGTTAACCCAAGTATTATTTGTGTTTTAATTGTTATTGCATTATAAATATCACTGTAAAGCGTATTAGGCCAACTTCATTCCCAGATGAGCATGGTATAATGATTTATATTTTTAAGCATCTTGTAGGCCTTGGGGTCATGAAAATAAACATAATTTTCCAAGCTACATCCCTACAAATTTAAAACACAGATATCTTTTAGTACATATTTTAGGCCAAAGAAAGGTTCACTTCTATCATCACCAATACAAATTTGCAACCAGATTTAATATTTTAAGTTTGACTGTTCAATTCTGAATTGAATTTAGGGAATCTTTCCTTTCATAGACATCTTATGAAGCTCAGAGTTATGATAGATAAAATTATAGCTGAAATTGTCCTATTGAAGCTATTTTCATCTGTTTCTGTATTTAAATGTTTTCCTAAGTAGTATAGACTGGTTTCATTGGCAGTATAACTGAGATGTCTACATTAGTACAAATACCTGCTCCCTGGCCCTGTAACTTGTTCATACTGTTTATGGTGTTGTCTCAGAGAAATTAATTTTTTTTATTTGCTTATGTCTATTGTGAAATTTTCTAGCGTCCATAATATTATATTTTCTAATCTCTGTTGGGGTCAAATGATGTTTATATATGTTGAGAATTTTGATGCAGTCAGTAGTGCTTCAAGTAAAATAACACCTTCATTCAGTCACTTGCAAAGTAACATAAAGCATAGTGATTTGCCATGTAATGGTAAAACAGCCTAGTACTCACACAGAATATCGTAAACATTTATTTTAAAAACATGAATAGATACTTTCAGCATAGCTTCCGTTTTTCTTTTTTTTTTTCTTTTGAGACAGAGTCTCGCTCTGTCACCCAGGCTAGAGTGCAGTAGCACGATCTTGGCTCACTGCAACCTTGGCCTACTGGGTTCAAGCGATTCTTTGCCTCAGCTTCCCGAGTAGCTGAGACTACAGGTGCCCACCACCACGTTCAGCTAATGCTTGTGTGTGTGTGTGTGTGTGTGTGTGTGCGTATTTTTTAGTGGAGATGGGGTTTCACCATGTTGGCCAGACTGCTCTCAAATTCCTGACCTCAGGTGATGGGCCCCACTCGGCCTCGCAAAGTGCTGGGATAACAGGTGTGAGTCACCGCTCCTGGCCTCAGCACAGTTTTCTGGAACACCCATTTATTATAAAGAACTATGTGTAAAATTTTTCATTATATGCCTGTAGCACTTAGAAAATGAAAGAATAATAGTTACATGTTTACTCAGCTGGCCAATTATCCAATATTGCTTATATTTTTTGAAGTATTATCTATTGCCTAATGGTTCACACTAGTCATGTTTTTGGATTTAGCAAATAATTAATTTCAAGGACACTTAAGGAGTAATCTTCTCTTTATTTTTCTTTACGCCATCAGGAATTATGACGATTCAGATGTGATTGCTTCAATGCCCCTTCACCCTCAGTTACAGCAGAGGGCTGTGGAATGAGCAGTTTATGTGAAGTCAAGGCACTTGGCCTATATTCCAGTCTCACTCTCTGCCTTCAAGTGTAAACATAAACTAACGTCATTCAGTACCCTGAGACCCCCCAGCAAAAGTGAAATGTTAAGCTGCACGAACTCCCAAGTCTTTACTTTCCTTTTCAGAGGAATAACATGTTAAATATATCTGCACACAATTGAGCAAAAATTTAATTTTGCAAAAGGTAAGTCACTATCTTGCTTTAATAATTCCCTCTTTTTCTCTAAGAAAAGCATTTTTTTATTAAGTAAAATAAACTTTTAATTCGTAACTTTTGATGTGTAGGAATTGCAGGATTTTACACTTTTATAATTTATTTTTTCCTCCAGATTACCATTTTCCCTGCTTCAAAGGAAACTTCACTCCCATGACTCCTGAAATCAATTTCTTTTCTCATTTTGAGGTCTTATGTTACACCAATTCATTGGAAGGAGGTATTGGCTATATAGGTCCAACAAAATTACCACTGAGACATGTTTTTTTAATTTCATGGAAAAGTATACATAAAATAGAGAAAGAAGAAAACAAACTAATGCAAGTAATAAAACACTTGTATTGCATCAATGTCAAAATTAAAGAGTAAGTGAAAAATAAAAATAATATGATGTCATTTGAAATGTAGATGTAAATACACAAAAATACTCATTCAGTGAACCTGATGATACATTTTTAATTGACAGATGTAAAAATTGCTTGTCTTTAATATGACACGTTATTAATCATTATCAAATTAATCATTAAAGAAAAATTATTTCAAATATTAAAAGTATTTGAAAAATGTAAAACACCTGCATATGTGTGTGTGTATTAGTAATCAAAGCAACATTTCTCTAGCCAGAAAATGGTACCTATCAAAATATAAATAACATTTTTATTAGTGAAGCTTTAGATTTATTTTCTTTAGTATCAGAATGAGTATCTGCTAGCACCATTTCTTAGTCAACATTGTACTTGAAATCCTAGGCAATGCAATAAAGCAAGAAAAATATGACATATAAGGATTAGAAAGAAGGTAACAAATTTCATGATGTATTACCCATATTATTTCCAGAGAAACTATCCAAAAGTTGGTTAGCCAATCTACTGAAATTAGTAAAATTTCAAATGAAATTTTGAAAAAGCTCAATATGTAAAACTAGTGACATCCCCTATTCCTTCAAAAAAGAAAAATTGAATATGTTATTAAAAAGTATTTAAATCCCAACAGCAAAAAACAAAAACAAAAAAACAAAAAACAAAAAAACCCCACACATTTGGAAAGTATTTTGGGATAAATTTTATGACACAAATGATTACAAAAGCAAAATCTCTATAAATCTTTGAAAACATGAAAATGTTTTTAATAACTACACAGATATTTTATGTTCTTAAATAGGAAGATTTATTCTTTTCATTATTTCTTTCCCAATTTAATCTCAGAAAAATACGAAGAATATTTAATAACTTAAACTGATTGCCAAATTTATATGGATGAGTGTGTAGCAATAACGGCCAAGATAATTTTGAGGAAGGAGAGTCAAGAAGGAGATAGTGGAGAAGGAAAAAAAAAAGAAAGTGGAGGAAAAGGTGAAGGAGGGAAGAGAATATGAAAGAAGAAATGAAAAGAGAAAAGGGGAAGAGAAAAAATACTACATAGGAGGAGAAAAAAAGGAAGAGAGTACAAAGTGGTAATAGTAATATTGAACATCTGTCTACTAATTGTGCATACAAATTATAATACTACCACAGATTAAGGAAAGTATTGATACCAGGAAAAACAAATGAAATAATAGAAATTATTGGAATATCCTTATATACAGTTGTTTATTTATATGTAGATAGTTGTTTATATATGTATAGTTGTTATATGCTAAAGTGGTATTACAACTAAGTAAGGAAGGATGTATTGTTTAATGAGTTGGAATGGGAAAATTGATAATTCATTAAAAAAATATTAAAAAAATACTCAGGAAAAAACACATATAACTATAACTTCCTGATAGACATAAAGCACATAGAAAAAATTTAAAAAGAAAAAACTTATTAGAATATATAGAAAAATCAATTTCACAAACAGCGTATAAAAAATTTTATAACAAGACATTTTAGCAATATCTAGTGTTAAAATGTAAATATCTGGTATTAAAACACAAAATAAATTTAGCAATTGCATTATGCCTTATACCTCCTACAGAAAGCTAACATAGGCACAAGGATATTTGACCAAGAGAGTTTACTGTAGCAATATTTTAGCAAAAGAAAAACGGTGAACAATTTAAAATGCCACTCAAAAGGAGAATGAATGAGTAAATTGTACAATCATTGAAATATTAAGCAATAAATGTAAGATACTAGTAGTACAAAAATTAATATGACAAATTTATATTTTTGTGTGAGAAAAACAAGGTAGAAGGGATATAGTAAGATATTGTTTCTATAAATTAAAGATATAAAAAATAATGTTTTATAGCGATATGTGATTTTATGGTAATACTTTAGTAATATTAAAGAGAAGAATGCATATCTAATATCAGATATTTGTTTTCTCTTAAGAATGGATGATGGAGAATGAAATAAAAAGGATGACTTCAGGTGTGTCTCTAAAATTTATTTCACAAAAACCTAAATTCTGAAACAAATATGACAAATTATTAATGTATAGGGAGAGTACCTAGGTGCTTCTGTACTTTTATATATATTTGATATATTACCTAATGAGAATATTTAAAAAGATTTATGTTTCCACGTGTATCAAGAAGAATATTAAACAAGTTTTTCAAAGAGTTTTCAAGAATTATTAGACCATGAAAGTTATATTTTGGTCTTCAAATGTTCATTGACCCAAATTAAATTACAAATGCCATTGCTTCAGCTTTCCATTCAACCATACTCTTTTAGTGTTCTAGTAATCAGCAGGTTAAAAGAAGACAACCTTCTTCCTGCAACAAGTATTCTCAGAGTTCCAACAAAATGTAACTTGTTATAAAACCCAAACTGACAGGAAATGTGAACAGAGTGCACCAAATTTATTTTAGGCACTGAGCGTATGGGTCAATGCTTATTTGCATGACTGTCAACAAAATCGTTCTTTGTTGCTACTTGTAACTTTCATGTATTCATTGTCTTTTAATCAAATTGAATCTACCCTTAGTCAATCACCTTTCTTCTTTATCATTATCAATTAATATTTTTGAGCTCTTTGAACTATTTCACTTCATGTTGAATGTTTTGATAATGAGTAACAAATTAAGTCCTCAGTATTCCTTTTAGAACTTGATTTCACATTCTCATTTGTCTTCAAGAGCAGTCCAAATCTTGTCAGTCTGCCTGTTTTGTTTTTTTTTTTCAAAATTAATTCAAAACTTGTCCATGCATAAGTTGTTCTACAGCTGATCTGAGGACACGAGCTGTCATTGTAGATGAGTTTAATACCTGTCTTTAAGTTTACCTCGGTTTAAGGATATTTTTTGCCACTGTAAGTAAGCAAACAATGAGAAGAGGGGGGAGTTTGGAAGCTGATCATTGGAACATGCATGGGGAATTTCATGGAAGATGAGGTCTATGGATAATTTTGTAAACATTATTTCTGCATGTAATCTTAAATGTCTATGGAAAATTTTCTTCAGTATATCCTTTCTTACATCCTAAAGAAGACTGTTGCTTACCTGTCAAATTATACTCAGCCATGATATAATAGCAGAAATCATATATTTCCTTCCTCTCATAAGACGAAGGAATTTTCAGAGCTCTCATTCCTGAGCACAAATTCTCAATGCTAGTTTTTGGCTCCATTTTTGCACATATATATTGGCTCCATTTTTGCACACATATATATATATATTTAGCAGAATGCCAAAGTATACAAACAGATCCCGTCTCTAGAGACGATAATCTAAAATGCGGTTATATTTGCTTTTGGAAAAGTGCCTAGTACATAGTAAGCACTTAATCCAGGTTAGCTGTGGCTGTTGTTGCTATTCAGTGATTAGTCAGTCTTGAGCACATCACAAGACCCCGACTTGTCTATGATAAGTAATTTCCAATTATAGTTTTAAGGAAATTGATATATAAATGGTTTATTATGTGTTGTATTTTTAAAAAATTCAAAACCACATTTACTCCCTATAATGAATGACTCAAGAATAAAAGTAATGACATTCACAAGCAGGTCTTAATGCTTTCTCTGTTAAACAAAACCCAAAGATATTCCATCATAGATCTCTATGAAGAGGAACCCACTACAATTGTGGCAAAATGAATACTCTTTTAGCCTGACCTGAATAGTCCTTATACAGAAATGCAAAGAAATCTAGAACCCCCTTAAATATGGTCTAAAAGTGAGGACTAGTCAAGGCTCACCTCAAAAAATAAGAGCTAGACATTTTATTTGAGTTATCTCCAATAATGTTATGTAAACTATGAATATGAGAAATTTGTAATCTCTCCTGAGCCTTGTAAATACTTCCATTTAAAATGTTACCCATTTTACTATTGAAATAAAAGTTAAAAGCTTTAAGACAAAAAAGGTGTACAGATATGTTTTTAAGATAGCAAGGACAAAGTTGTTGAGAAAGCTGTGTGACTAGTCTTCCAGGAAAATAACATCAAGGAGATGCGAGTGGTTCCTAGAGAGAGAAAAGCAGTCTGATTATCTGGGGTGGTGGTAAAGAAAGGAAAAAATTAGTCAGGTGTTCTAACTTGTACTTAATCTGGAACAGCCCCGATATGTTGCATTTATGTTGTAACTAAAATAAGTTGATATGCTCCCAACGGGCAGGTGGTGTGTACTGTTTGGATTCCATGAATACCCCATATTTCTTAGGTATTTTCATATATTTATGCAAATATTTCTTATGTAAAAAATAAGACTAATGCAATAGTGCACATGCTATTTTAATACCTTACTTTTATTTAACTTTATTTTGTCTGTCATTGAAACAGCATTTTAATGCCTGCATTAATACTATGTAGATAAAGTTTAATTTATTAAAGCTATTTATTGTTAATTAAATAAGCATTTAAGTTAAGGTTGGCAGAACAAGGGTGTTAGTTTAATTTGATTTTCAGATGATCAAGGAATAATATTTTTAATATAAGTATGTGCCAAATATCACATTGAACATTCTCATGACAAAGTTGTGACAATATATTGTGCAAAAGTCTGAACATTTCTCTTAAATCTTTGGAAAACATCTATAAAAATTATTTCCATTTTTTTTTTTTTTTTTGCAATTTCTTTCATTACTGCCAAAATGTAAGTAAAATGATGGCAAGATTTCTGTCTGCTTTCTTCACTGCTATATCCCACTGCCAGTCACAGAGGAGACACTCATGAATATCTGTTGCCTGAATGACATGGATTGGGTTGAATTGTTTTTAGGTGCTTCATATTCGTTTGTATTGTTTTCTTTAAAATGTCTCAAACACCTCAAACACATTCCTCCATCAAAAACAAATTAAAGTATTTGATATTTATTCACAGCCAGGGAATCAAAAAATGACCAAGGCAAGTCTCAAATAGTAGAGAGCTTTACCATGTGTTTTTAGGGAAAAGAATCATTAACAATTACTAAAGAAGGCCACAATAACCACCTCAAATAATTATAAGAAACGTGATGTAGAAATTTAGAAGAAAGAACATTTAATTCTGATTGGAGAATGGCAGAGGTTTCACAAGTCTGAATTTGTAAGTGGATCTTGAAACAATGACAAATTCACAAGTTAAAGAATTTTCCAATAGGTTAAAGAAAGGCATAAACTCCTGACAGGGCAAGTTCTATTCAGGGAATAGAGACTCAACTTACCTGAGATGTAAAATAAAAGGACAGAGTTATTGAAAGATGAGGCTGGAGGAAAGGATGTGACTAGACTAAAGAAATGTATTACTAGTGTGAAGACAATCACATGTCAAAAAATAACATTGGTAGAAGGAATGAAATTCTCTCTATATTCACAAGCCATTAACCCCTTGATAGTCAAACTAGAAACCTTTAGCAAAATTAGCTATGACTAAGGGCAACATCTTCCATTGGGGTGCTCCATTTTTAAATCATGTCCCCAACTCCCATAGTAATGATATCCTTACCATGATGCTTCAATGCCTGGATTTCAGTGGAAGCTACTTGGAAAATGTTTACCTCAGCAACTGAAGCTTAGGAAAAGTATACGAATTGATGTATTTAGTTTGCATTCCACTTGTAACACAATATGGCCCTCTGCTTTTAAAGAAGCAATGACAGTGTGAAACATAATATTACTTTGTGTTATGGAAGCTAGTGATGGAGTAGGGCACTTTTAATTCAGAATTCCAGAGCTTTTGTTAAAACATGGTTCATACTTCACCTCATTTTGATATACAGGATGGAAATAAAATTATATGTCAGTATTAGAGTTTTGCATTAAATTGTATATATTTTTTTTGCCCCCATCATGTCTTTCTGCAAGGGGGATAGACTTGTAGAGGACAGCATTTTTCTCACTTGTGGCATATCTGCACAAAAACAATATATAATTTTCTGCAAGAATATTATCCTATGTGAAGAAAAAAAATGCCCTGGGTTATTATTTCAACTCACAAGTCTGGATGCTGTACTTTGATATTATTTATTTGAAGTTTATGTAGCATATATTACTTGAAATTTGAAAGCGGCTTTATTAATTCTAACAGCCAAAGCATTCTAAGCTAAGAAAAGCTGTCCTTACACTTAGTTGAATGCTCAAGCACAAAATTATTAAAAAACATCATGTGCACAAAATGCAGCAGTAAGCTGATTTGTGTGCACAAGAGGGCTGTTTGTCCTCAAAAGTACATTCTTAAATAAGGTGAGAGTCGGAAAGAAAAGGCAAACAGCACCTTGAAGTAAAAGAACAGGAGCAGATGTCCTTTAGCTGTGTGTTTTATTGATTTATAAACACTCAGTCAGGGCCCCTCATCTCTGCAGAGTAATTTAGATATGGGAAAATATCTGTGAAATATATTGATTGTGTTATTGATTGAAAAGCCAATTGCTGTTGCACTCCTGTTTTACCATTTAAGTCCTGACACATTTTGACATATGAGCCAGCTGTGACTACTGCCTCGATTCTGCAATAAGATAATGTGAAAGCTGTCATAACCACTTCTCTGTCAGCCTTGAGTATTTACAGCCTAGTGGTGCTGCTATTTAGCTTGCTCTTTAACTACCTGAATAATGAGGGTTTGTTAAAGCTCTTACTCTAGCATTGTGCGTGTTTGCATCGGGTGTGTCTTTACATACACACAAACCCTTGCTAGTTTTTGTTTCATCTGGTAATCTGCTGCTTGATGACATTTTAAAAAATACACAAGGATCCACCTTCTTAGCATCTTCATATTTAAATCTATGCACACAGGAATGAATGAATCTGGGCAAACAATTTTCTCTTTTTCCATGGGAAGTTTTGATTTTGAAACATTTATCAGGGTAATTTGTGCTTGTTTAGGAGATTATTTTCTACCCAGTAGCAATACAGAAAGAATGGGGAAAATCCACTTATTTTAATTCACAGGTTTATTTATTTGGGATATTTGGTAAGGGAAAAGGAAGATAATTTACATGAAAATTCTCAATACCCCGACTTAAAAAAAAACAAAATCTAGTTTCTGAACCTTATCTATACAAGCTCATAAAAATTCAGATAAACATTTCTCCAAAAAGTATGCTTTAAAAGATCTACATTTTAAAACAGAACTCATTAGATGATTGAAATGGCAAATACTGTTTCCTGCTTCTAGTCACATAATCGTATTGTGCAAGAAAAACTCCTCTAAATCACCCTTTCGATGCATATAGTCAATATGGATCTTTTCCAAATCAGGCTGTTTAAATGTATACTATACATTATTAAAGTTGGTGTCCATAATATTCCTCTTATATTCCAATGTATCTTCTCATTGTCACACAACCTCTGATTAATCACAAGCAGCATGTTGATATGTTCTTTCCTAGTTTATTTAAAAGCATCCCTCAATTTATGTAAACCGGTGAAACAGGTCCATTGTAAGGGAGCAGTGCTGATGGAAATAGCCTGGGAACAATGCTCCAGATGATAAGGATGGACAGCAGATCACTCCTCTGGGAAATGAAAATGTTCATTTAACAGTATGAATGGCACGGCATTCTGGCAAATGACTGACATATCAGCAGTGTTAAGCCTTAGACTTGAGACTGATTTGGATCCAACTTCAAGAAATTCAACATTTCTTTTCAATGTACAGTCTTGCTGTAATGTGAAATCCTTCAGAAGTATATTTTTCAGTCTCAGTATCATACTCTAAAATAGATTTCATCTCAATATAAAATTATGGGCAAGCTTTTATGTAAGTTAAAAAAAAAACAAAAACAAATACATTCCGAAAAGTTAAAATCTTTAGTCCAAAGGCGCAAGAGACTGCTTTACAATCTGGCACCAGTTAAAAGCAGGTGAGAGACAGACAAACTGGCTGTCGTGTCAGGGTTGCACATTACCTGCAGTGTGGAAAACCAAACTGTGATGCTGCAGTAGCCATTCCTGCTGAGGCCTTATATCTGTAACTACACACTTTCTTTCCGTCTTGTAGGTAGGATTAACATGAGACCCATTCAGAGACTCTGTGTTGTGTAAGTTTCTCCTGAACCTTAGTGTGCAATGTAATTACCTGGAAATAGGTTGAATAAGCACATTCCTGGCCTAACCCCAAACAATTTTAATTTAATAGGTCTAGAATAGGCACCAGAATAGGGTCTTATTAAAAATAAACTTTTAAATTTTGATCTTATTTTACTCTTGCAGGAAATTCATAAAATTGTACAGAGTCCTTTTATTTCCCTCACTTTATTTCCCCTAGTGCTAACATTTTGCATAAACTTGGTACAATTTTTTAGATTAGAAAATTGCCAGTGGTACAATATTACTAATCTACAGAGGTCACATGAATTTCGCCAGTTTTTCTATTTATACCTTTTTCTGTGCCAAGTTCCCTTTTTAGACTTTTCTCCTTTTCTCCAATCTGCAACAGTTTCTCGGTAATCTCTTAATTAAGCATTTTAGGTTTATCTGATATCAGCTGATTTGCAATAAAGTTGGAGAAGATTGAATTAGAGGATTTTTGTCTATCATATGCAGAGGCTGAGAGGGGAAATTCCCTGGAATTCCTCTGAATTACTATAGATACTATTATTTCTAAGGATGGATTACAGTTGTGTTGGATACATATAACTTCTCCTTTTTCCTTTTGCTTATCTTTTGGTATAAATTCTACAATATGCTTTTATTTGAACAGGAATTGTACTCCATAGGTACAGCTTTACTGAGTGGGCTGTCATTATGCTGGACTGTAATCCACTGGCGTTACATTTCTGAATTGTGAATACATGTGATGCACTATTCTGCCATTTCATGAGTTGGCTTATTCAGGTGGTTCATATGAAAATGATTTTATAGAAAACATTTTTGTGCACTTTGCCTGTGTCTCACTGCTCTAGACCTGTGTTCATGTCTCAAACGTATCACTCAATTTTTGGATAAGCTTGGATAAATATCTATCCTTTCTACTTCTTATTTCCTAACTATAAAATGGAGAGCCTGCAGTGGGATCACACCTGTGAACAGCCGTTGCACTCCATCTTGAAAGACCGCAAGATGCACTCCAGCAAGACCGCATCTTGAAAAAAAAAAAAAAAATAGGAAGCCTAACATTGCCATGAAATGGTAGCTCTCAAGGAGACCACAGACAGTGTTGAGTGCAAAGCATGAATTTAATATGTAAAAAAATTGAGACACAGTAAGGGTATGAACATACTAAGGTCAGCCATTCATTATTGAGAAGAAAAAAAGTTAAACCCCAGGTCTCCCTACCGATATGAACTTTGTCCATAATCCCTATGCTCTAACGTACCCGCACCATTATTACTCTTTCAACATTTTCTCAGAGGAAAGGGATCCCTCCTTCCAAGGTTTGTCTCTGCCTCTACAAGAGATTCTCATTCCTCTGACTTTGATCTCTTTATGCCTTCTTCTCTATCTCCAAGTATGTCAAGTTTTGTTGTTTTCCTTTAGCAAATGACAGTAATAACAAAAAAGAAATATATTCTACCATCAATTATTCATACCATTGCATTTTCCATTTGTCCCCAAATCTCTTGAATATCTCTGCTTCCTTAAAATTTAATTACTCGTTATTCCATCTTATTCTGTCTCCTTCCTTAAACTATTTACTGAAACATCACTTATTCATACCACTGGTGACCTACACATTTACACATTCAAAGGTTCTTTTTGTTTTGTTTTGTTTTTTGTTTTTGGCTCTTCATCTTTTTTCACCTCTCCAAGGTAGTTAAACTGTTAACCACATACTACTTCTTGAAACTGTGGTCTCTCAGCTTTTCTAGTACTCCTCTTTCCCTGGTTATCTGTACTTTCCAGCTGTCTTTCACACTGATACTTCACCATTTTTTAAATATCATCATCCATCTGGCTACCTTATTTTATAGTCACTGGTAATACGCTTACTAGATGTTTGTCTTAGTTTCTGTGCCAGAAATTCAGCTCCTTCACCCTTTTTTGTCTGCTCGATGAAAATGGATTTGAGACTTTTAAATATTTTCTTTGCCAATTGGTGTGACATTAAGCTGTGTCAGCAGAGGGCACTGGAGTGACATTTCAGAAGAAAAGGGTTTTTTCTTACTGGCTCAGTGCTTGATGAGAAGACTCCTGCAACCAAGTTGGCTTCTCCAGTGCCCAGCTTCTGTGGTGTCCTCAACTTTCCCAGGGCCCAGGGCCTAGGTGTGGCTTTTGTATTTTGGCAACAGGCTCCTGCAGTCCACACAGATTTTTCGCACCCTGCACCCACAGCATTGACTTCTTTGGTATCCAGTTTCCTGTGGTGAACAGTGGTCAGCAACATCCATCAGTCAGCAATGTCCCCTAGCAACTCTCTAAGGTGATTTTGTAGTGGGGTACCGTTAATAAGATACCTCCCTGTGAACAGCTTTTCCCAGGACTCTAGATGGCCGACTTCTCTGCCATTCAGTGAGCCAGAGTTGTACCCTCTCTAACAAGATCTTGATCTCAGCCTGGGGAACTTCTGCTTGGGTGCTCTAACTTAGCCCTATGGGTAGTGACTCTTTAAACCTATGCCTATAAATTTTACATTTCACTGTACTTCTTCCTCAATTCTTTATTACTCTAATTCCTATTATAATTAATAATTCTTTACATTAAATGTTTTCTGTTTAAATTACTGAGTGGTTTCTCTCTCCCATTTGCACTCAGTATGATACAGCTTTCCCATTGTCATACAATCTGGTTTTCCCAGAGCACTACCTTAGATAATGTTTCAAGTGCTACTACTTCTATTAGGAAGTAGAATTCTAAGGAAATAACAGTGAGGGGAAGGGGAAGTGAAATAAAGAAGGAGAAAGAAGATGGATTTGTAATTAAGCTGGAGGTAGCCATTGTTAACACATGTGCCTTTGATGGGTTAGTAGATTAGCTTGGGCCATGTTTTGAAAGTCTGTGTGAACTAATGGAAGTCTATTTCTCTGCTGGCTCTTGAGTTTCACCGACCACTGTTTCCCTTCACAGTGCGTTAGGTTCCCGGTACACAAATTCTTGGCATTTGTGCCTGCAAGGGTGCCAAGAAGATCCCTCCTGTTGTCTCACACACAGTGCCAAAAGGGATGTCTTGAAGCAAGAGGGTAAAGATACAAGGTGCAGGCACTAGGAGCAGTGCCTGCATAATTATGCTCAGTGCCCCTGCAGCCGTTATGATTTTAGTGGTGATTTGGGTGAATCAAGTAGCCGGGGTCCCAACAAATAAGAATAAAAGTATGTGAGGAGGCACATAAAATCCAGTGTACTTCACATAGAATTTTATTAATGTCTGTGACTTGAACTACATTCTACAAGTAAATGAATCTCAAGTCTCTATCCTACCTGTACTTTCCCTCCTGAGAACCAGGCTATACCTGTCCTCACAAATGCTTAAACAACAAACATGCATGAATGCCTCACAAGTGCTATCTTACAAATGCTGTAACTTGGGCATGTGTAAAACTGAATTCAGGCCCAGCGTGGTGACTCACACCTGTAATCCTAGCACTTTGGGAGGCCAAGGCGGGAGGATTGTCTGAGCTCAGGAGTTCAAAACCAGCCTGGGCAACACGGTGAAACTCCATCTCTACTAACATACAAAAAAATTAGCCAGGCGTGGCAGTGTGCACCTGTAGTCCCAGCTACTCAGGAGGCTGAGGCAGGAGAATTGCTTGAACCTTGGAGGTGGAGATTGCAGTGAGCCAAGATCGTGCCACTGCACTCCAGCCTGGGTGACAGAGCAAGACTCCATCTCCCCCACCCACCGCACCCCCCCCAGAAAAACTGAATTCAATGTAATATTTTCAAAACATACTGTGCCTAATATCTTCACTCTTAGTCAGGAGGGTTACCATCCATTTTTTGTTCTTCTAAGATGGAAACTTTGATTTTCCTTGGGATATCACTGTCTTACTGATTCAAATTTAATTATTCCCTAAACCTTTTTTCATTTTCCTTTAGAAATGTCTCTCAAACTGATTTCTATTTTTGTTGTGACTGCCATGATCTTATCCCAGGCTTATTCTCCTAACTCTCTCAAATTTTTGCAGCAATGTCTACCACAGCCCCTCTCTAATCCCTTCAATGTGATTATTATCTTTAAAAAATGACTCTGTTACTTCTGTACTTTAAAACTCACCTTGGCTGCCCATTGACTATAGACCAAAATCCAAATTCTTGGCATACAAAGTCATTCATTGTACACCCCCAAATATCTATTCCTAAAGCCACGATTTCTTCTTCCACTCACTCTCCTCTCCACCCGGCTTCTTTTCCTATATGATGTTTTCATGCTTCTGCCTTACTGAACTTTCCAACATATGATGAATATTCCCACATTTTCAAGTTTTAGGACTATGCAAATGTTTTTCCTATTGCTTAGAATAGGAAAGGAATCTCTGCTTCTCATAAAACACAGGCTAAATGGCACCTCTTCAGTAACTTTCCTACAAGTTAAGTGTTCTCTTCTCTCAGCTCCCACAACACATTTCTTTATCATCCTAAAAGGATTTTCATATTTTATGGTAATTTATTTGTTTTTACACCTGTATTACCTACCATATTGTGGTATTCTCAAGGGCAGTGACCATGTATTATTCATTCTTGTATATCCAGCACTCAGAGTAGCACTTGTGCGTAAACCTCCCAATAAATATGTGTTGAATTGAATTTAAAAGAAATCATAGATGTAAAAGTATGTATGGATAGTATTATCAGCAAAGCCGCATTTCACTATGGCATGATATACATCTAATTTTGTACTTGCAAGATTCTGTGTTGATGCCATAGACACTTTGTCAACCATCCAAAAAGCAGCAGAGCTTTTTGCCAATGAGCAACAGCAGTGTATGTTGACAGTTTATTTCAGTACATTATATGGCACTCAACCAAAATTGAACAGCAAGAAAAGATGGAAAGAAAATGACTATTTTCTAGGCCTCCATCACTGCAGGTAGGACTAAATGGATTTCCTGATGTTCATGTGCCTTGGTTTGCATCAACCCTTATGTGTAAATCAAATTGATCGTCCTAAGTTGTTTGCCCTGGGACTGTCATTCTAAGGCCCACAGTCATACAATGTTATATTATACTCTATTATTGTATACTACATCACAGCACACTGTATCTATTACAGTCATCTCATGTGGAATTACCTCTTTCAAAGGGATGGAACATACCCTAAATTATAATGGCCTCATCACTTGTACTAGCTTTAGTAGAAGAAGCCCTTTTAGCAACCATGTTATTACCTCTGGTATGATTAGAGGAAAGGTAGTATTTCATTCCAAGACTAAAATGTGTTTCAAGAAAAAAATATAGATGTTTTAAGATATGTAAGATTAACTTTAAAATTTACAGAGCCATGTTCAGAAGTGGTTCTTTCTGTCTTGGAATTATATGATTATATATATGATGCTAAACTTGAAGTTAACTTTCCGGCTAATTTGTAGGAAAAACAGACTTGATTTTTCTGATCTTTGCGCTATAGATAAGGACACAAAGCTTTCTATTTTTCTAGAAATTTCCTATTTTCCATGCTCAAATATGGCAGTCAAAATCTGCCCAATTATTTGGACCTTTTGTCAAAGAAATTGTAGAAGTTTATTACTTGTCTCTCAGAAATAATTGTGCTTCCTCATCCATTGGCTAATTGTTAACTTATGGGTTATGTAAACACTAAAAATGCTCATTTTTCTTTCCTTGCTTTGGCTGGACGAAGCTTAGAGCAAAAATTGTGGCCTGTATTTAGCAAGTACATAAGTCTTTATACATTGAACATTTCATATGAAGTTTCATCTCAAATTCACCTTAATTTCCTACTGTTTTTTTGTTATTCTCTCTCCACCTTCATTTATTTTAATCTATTTTAAGATGCCAAGATACCCACCTTTTAAAAACTAGATTGATTTAATTTGAGGAACAAGATGAAACATAATAAATACATGCAAGAATAAAACTACTTCCTGTAATGAACTGCATAATTTTTACTCTTTGTCTCTGGTTATTTGTTTGGCTTAATGTAACAGCAGAACCACATAAAAAGAAATCAAATATTCTACTGCAGTGGCTTTTAATGTACCAATATAACCTGGGAAAGTGTCTTTTTAAATTTTAAAGTAATCATTCCTTTATGTGCCACCCCTGGGGATTTTGACTCAAGTCTAGTATGGGACCCAGTTATTTATACCTTTTGGACAGCTTCACAGATGAATCTAACATAGATATAGATACAGATATAGATATATATATCCCAATTTTCAAAACTGAGTATTTGAAGAAAATAGGGTGAATCACCATTTGAAAATTAAAAAGAAGGTATAAACTTATATACGTGTATATTTATGATATATAGGTGGTATAGATGATGATAATGAAGAAGGATCGATGGAAAGTCAATTATAAAATAAGGAAAAGTAAAAAAGAAAAAACAGATGATAGATTATATTAATTTAAATTGATAAAGGACTAGCAAAAGTTGTTGTATATTGGAAACATATTAGGTGTATACAATAGTTTGAAAGATTTCTGAAGAACAACCACTCCTCCCTTCTATTTACAGACCATCATGATAGTTCAGCAAATACTATATTGGAGCACTCAGCAGGTGCTAAGGACTGTAAGAAGTATTTTATAACTTGTACCTCATTTCATGCTAGGATAACCCTTTGAGGTAAGTATGATCATCATCACTTTTTGGATTAGCAAATTGAGAACTTTGAACCTCTGTTCATAGTTACACATAGGTAGGAAGTGACAGACCCTGAATGTAGGTCCACATCTCTCGCTCCCAAACTTGCAGGCCTCGTTACCATGATCACAGTGCTTCTTCAATATATCTGTTCTTTCACCTGATAGAATTCTTAGTAATTCCAAATGAGCTCCTTTATCCCTTCTTAACTTCAAATATGGCAGGAGTCATCACTTAGAAATATGTAATAATTTACAATTACTATTTCTTGAAGTTGGGAAAACCTAGGCAAACAGTCGACTACTAATGAAGTCAGTCACCACTAAGGTTTTTAAGTTTTAAATATTCTAACATGTTATTTGAATAAATGGCACTGTAGCTTTTTTTAAGATTAATAAAGCATATGCCCAGATTCCTTTGATCCTAGATTCATTAACACATGCCTCACTGATTTTTACTCAGCATTTCTATCCAGAGAGAATTAGACCTTTAAAACAATGATGCAAGCAAACTGATATTCCATAGAGTAAAAAGGCTACACTTGAATTTGTTGTTGTTTTTGTTATTCTCAAATGTTCTTTCCACCTGAATTATGGTATGCATTTGGTCTCACATATTTTTGTAATATTAGAGTTGGTTTATGTTATTTTTAAAATATTGAACCAGGAATAAAAATGTATCTGGAACATTCAATATGTTACATATTTGGTAAAAATGGTTTGTAGTACTTTTAATTCTATGGCTAGCATATATGTCTTTTTTTAGAAATGCAGTAGCTAGTTTTGTTTACTATATGTGATAATTTAATATAATTATTTACTATATTTACTTTGCTAATTTTGAACTGAGTTATATATAATTTGGTAATGTATACCTTTTAAATATTGTCTTTAAACTGAAAAAATTTAGCTTGTAAAATAAAGTCTTAAATGTTGAAACTAAAACAGTGTGTACACTGTGTGCCTGAATTGAATAGGTCCCAGATTTTCTATTCAGCCAGCTTTCCTTGAACATGTGGGACAATTTTATTGTCAAATTTGGGCTGCTTGGATATATTCACTTTAAATAGGAAATCAACTGAGTTTTGAATTTCATAAAACATGTTGGGTCTCTGAATATTCTACTTATGCTGGAAAGATCACCATAAAAGCAGACCATGGTAACCACGTTCAATGGGAATTACGAAAAAGGCAGAGTTGTCATTATGGGGAACCAAAAGAAGTAGCTAATACCAGACACTCTTTGTATTTCCAAATACTCCCTATTAAATGTAAATATGCTAAAGGAGTTTGAAAGAGTACTTTGGCTAGTACTCGTTAATGCATTAGGAGGGAATCTTTTATCAATTTTACTGACTTTAGAAAGTGTGTCCTGTGGTCCAAGTATCTCTGTGAATCTCCATTCTCTACTCTTACTACCAGTAGAAAAAAATAGGTACAATTAGTTTGAGTACTCACCTGGGCTAAATATTGTGCTTCAAATTCTTAGCATACATTATATTGTATAATTTCCATAACTATCTTATGAGATAAGTGGTCTTTCCCTGTTACAATAATGAAGAACCTGAGGCTCAAAGATGTAAACCTAAGTGCTCTAAGTTAAAAAGCTGGTAAATGACAGAATCATGGATTTGAACCTAGGATTCAGATTCCAAAGTCTGTGCCCTTCATCACTCCTGCAATATTTATCTTCTTCTCCTTCCCCAACAGAATTCCTCCGTTGCCAATGGATTTATTAGAAGCCAGCACACTTATATTTCTGCATTCTTCTTTCTATTTATTTTATCAAAGAAATATTATTTTCAGAATATCAACTATTGCAGATAAATCTCTTCAGGAGTTTAGAACTAGTTCATCAATTCTTGCTTATTCCATTAGCTAAAAAGTAGGCTTGTTTCGTGGTCCTGTGTTAAGAATACCTTGAAATATGGAAGAGCTCTATTTCTCACACAGGTGTAGAAATTTGTGGAAAGGCAGTAATGTCATTTTGGCAGTGTATCATCTTGAATCAGAAACTAAAGCATGCAAACTGAAATTGATTTGTAACAGGTACCTTATTAGAAGCAAACATCAAGAAAACTAGAATCAATGTTGAAACAAAAATTTGTCTTGTAAGCAATCCTGAGTGAAATGTGTTGACACAGCATCACATTCTGTAGCCCCATTTTTGCATGCTTTTCAAAGCACAGCTATCTCAGGCTGAGGGAGATGAATAATTGACTGATCACTGCATAATTCAACATAGTGTTGTAAAAATTCAAGGTCTGGCAGATTTGAAGCTTTTCTTTTTTATTGAGACTGAGGTTAAAGTTTCAATCAACCTTGAAGAAACATTTAAATAGCACAAGGATATATGATTTATTAAAGTGCATATTATTCTTTCTTATATTCCCTCCTTCTTCATTAAGCTTCCTCACATAATGCATATATAAAGTTAAAAGAGTATCTATAAGGTTTAGTAGAGCTCCATCTGTAGTGACTTCAAAAGCAGTAATATCATCAACATCTGAACACACTTATCAAGCAAAGAAGCTCAAATAAATTGCTTTCTATATGTCCTATTATATTTTTATTTGTGATATATGCTGAGTTTAAACTAGTATATTCTAAAATTTCTGCACAAACATCATCATCAACAACAAAGCATGGAGTTATTTTTCATTCAATCCATTTTCCTAGGAATTATTATTACTGCAACTCAGGCACTCTCTTCAAACCCAGAATATAAGTTGAAAAAGATAAAAACAGAGGCCTTGCCAAAAAAGGAGAAAGCAATCAACTTTGACAGGGAAGTACCAAAAGAAGAAAAGGCTGCTTCTGTTTAATTAAGTGGAAGAGATGTTAAGAATAATTGGGGATTACTTTAAATTGAATTATATTTATTTTCAAATAAAGATTTCATTTTTAATTTTCAAGATTATTAGAATTCTGTTTATCTTAAAAAATTCTGAAAAAAATCCTTTATATTATACTTCATATTAACATTTAATAATTATTTCATTACATGAATTGACAATTTTTATAGCTATTCTAAGAAACGTTTAGAAATTATTTACCTTTGGACATTTCTAAGGGAGATATAAATTAAAAATCTGTCTTTGCACAAAAATTTGGTTTGGGTACAATAAGATTTTTCTGATATGTGAAAGATACATTTTATTAATTTGCATATATTAAGAAAGGTTTTTTTTTAATTATACTCAATGTAAATTGGAGAAAACAGGATGAATGGCAAATTTTCTGTGAAACAGAAGCAATTGATTTTTGCATCACAAGTAGACTTCATCATAAAATAACCAACTTTAAACTAAAGTATTTGAGAACATTTAGTTCAACCTTGTACACTTAAAAAGTGTAAGTTCAACATAATTATACTAGCATGCAACCAGACTGTAATAATTGTGCATTGTATAACCATGATATGACATAAAATAAGCATAAAACAGGCATGTTGTTTTAGAAAATCTGACAATGTCACTGGGGAGCAAAATGTTGGTATGTAAAGCAATTAACTAACAAACATAATGATTTTCTATTTCTCCTTTCTAAACAGTTTTTCCAGTCCTAAACAAACACTATTATGGCATAATGTCAAAGAAAAATTATAAAATAAAGTGAACAAAACAGCTTAATAAATTTTCATGTTTCAGAAGTGATTTAGGAGATAAGACACTGTCATTAAGAATTATGAATCTCTTTTAAATATCATGATGAAGTTAGATACAAACTGAAACACTCTTCTTTTTCTAGAGTAACTTAAATGCTGAAATCAGTTGAACATACAATGTCTAAATCAGAAAGTCACATACCCCAGCTACTATTTTTCAACTTCTTCAGTCACATAGATTGCCCTAAATTGCATAAAACATTTTTCTCTTGCAACTTACTTAGCAGTTCCTTGGGCTGTCTAATGAACTAAAAGATTATCATTATTGTTAGGTACACAGGAGTGTAGGCTGCATGGCACACACTGCTGATTTGATACCCTCTATGATGACAGTATATGGTTCACCGGCTTGGTTAAACAGCACATCAGCAGCAGTGATGGGTGATCAATCTCATTCCCCATAGCATGGCTCCCCAAAGAGTCATTATTGAGAATAAAATGAGAAAAGGCTATCAGAGGGAATCATTGGGTCTACGGTTTAAAAAAAAAAAAAAAAAAAAACTAAGAAAATAAATGAACAAGAAGAGTCTCAGGAAAATGCATTTTTTAAAACCTTGTTATAAAAAGAGAGGCAACGGGACTGATTAATATTGTGGAAAATGGCAATTTGATTTTCATACTTACCACAAGTATGCATCCTTGTCAAGTACTTAGTAGTAGCTTATTATGCTAGCATATTCAAATGCAACTTCCATTTCATTATTATATTATATTCATTTAAAAAAATAAATTAAAAGATACACACAAGGTATCAGAATCTCAACTACCAATGGCCAATACCTGGTACAAATTGAAAACTAAGTTTAATTTTCTAAATTTAAGATTAACATTCTTAATATTAACATCATATGAATTTTTGTTTTGCTGTTCTGTATCAAAGAATGAAAAATCAACAGTGTAACTAGAATAAAAAGCCAATTCTAAAACATAAACTTATTTCTAAAGTGATTTAGTTGAAAAAAATATAATTCTTATTTCTTCCTTTACAACTATACAGGTTGAGAATGTTAATAAGCATTCCTAGTAAGGTACAATAATTGGAACTAATATTTTTCCCATGTGAATTTCCCTTATAGGAACTTGATTATCTTGTAAGGCAGAGAAAAATTGGTAAAGAATGTTGTAATTCAGAAAATGAAAATGTTCATTATAATACCTCACATTTATTTAGTTCTTATGATGTCTCAGGTACTTGCTATGAACTTTACATAGATTCTTATTTAATCCTCATAGTACCTCTGAGGTAGTTTCTATTAGTTATCTGTTTTACACATGAGGAAACTGAGGCCTAGAAAAGGATTAAATAGCTAGATTAAGGCTATAACACTTTTAAGAGTTGCAATAACAAGTTGAAACAAGAGAGTTTGATTTTAATTTCTACCTTATTCAATACCATGCATTTTTACTTATCTTGAAAGTTTGCAGAACATTGCTTTTATTTCTAGGAACCAAATTTTCTGAATCTCATAGTAGGAAATACCATTTGGTAAATGAAAGACATAACTTCAAAAAATATTTTAAGTTTTATTCACCTTCCCCGCTTTTTTTTTTTTTTTTCTATCAAGTTAGTTACTCTTGGTACCCTTAAGAAAACCCTTATCAAAATGTCTTACAATCAGGAAATCTTCGTGTTTTACATAAAAACAATTCACAAAGCTAGCTCCAGGGCAATGTTAGTGTTTTACATAAAAACAATTCACAAAGCTAGCTCCAGGGCTAGGTAAATTTAGCAGCTTCATGACATAACCAGGAGCTCAGGTACTTTCTATATTATCCCATTTATTTGTTTATTAGAGGCAGAATCTCTCACCCTGTTGCCCGGGGTGGAGTGCAGTGCTACAATCACAGCTCACTGCAGTCTTGAACGTCTAGGTTCAAGCAATCCTCCCTCCTCAGCCTCCCAAGTTGCTGGGACTACAGTTGTGAGCCATGCCAACGAGCTTCTTTATTATTTATTTTCCCAGTTTTCCCAGCTTGACCTCCTTAGATTCACAAGATGTCTCCAGAAGTTCCAGATATAATATCCAGACATGATGGTGTGCAGCAAAAACAAAAACAAAAACAAAACAAAACAAAAACTTTCAAATGGTCTCCTGGAACTTCCCTCATGTCTCTTTGAGCAGAATTTTGTTGTATGTCTGTGCCTATACCGGTTCTAAAGGAAGAGAATGGAACCACCACAATCAGTTAGCCCTGCATGATTCAGCTCTTGCTAGGAATGGATGAGACCTCTTCTTCCAAAGGAGAAGGTCAACTTAAGACAGGTGGATTCCAGAACTAAATTAGGCTACTTTATAAAGAAGAAAGGGTAGAAAGAATGTAAATAGTTGTAGTGTCCAGTGAACAATAGCATCTAGATTAAGAGCACAGATTGGATTTAAACAGGTTGGATTCATATTCTTGTGCCATCATTTGTAAGTTATGAAGCTATGTGGCCCCTTGAAAATTTATTAATTGCTCTGTGCCTGTCTCCTCTCCTGTAAAGTAGAATCCATAACAGTGACTATTTCCTATAGTAGTTTTAAGGTTGAAATGTGCTAAAATGTGGACAGCACTGAGAACAGTACCTGGCCCATACGATAACATCTATGTCTGAAATTTCCAAAAGTATTTCAAAGCTCACATTATAGGAGTTTCTAGTTTCTGGTCCAGCATGTGGGTAGCTTGGAAGACACCACTCCATTCTCACAATAAGTAAAAAGTTCAACAAACCGAAAAATCAACAACTCATCTTAGATCCTTCTAAGAAGTGAAGTTGCAGGGCAATCTGATGCTCCCCAAATTGAAGAGGCAGACAGACTGATATTGAGAATCACAACTTACCAGAGCTGAAACCCATAAGCAGAAATTTCTGTGGTAACCAGTGCAGAGGTAGGAAAATCTGAATCCTAATTCATGAATTGATGAAGGCTCCGTATAGACAAATCTGATGATTCAAAACTCTAGGGGACCCAGTCATGGAGTTGGGTGGGGGCGGCTCACATTTTTGTTACTATACTACATTTCCAATGCAATGTAATATAAGGACTTATTCTGAGGACTTTTAGGTGATAAAACGAATGAAGATTCAATCATCCAGAAAGCTATTGTGTGCTATAATCAGATTTATTATCCTTTATAAATTTCATTATAACTTCAGAAAAGATCATTGGAGTTACTATATTTGATTGTGTAACAAACGTACTGAAAATTCTCATGACATTTGCTTTAAATTATATAGTTTCTACTTGTTTTCATTGTCTTAAAACACTAGAGTGGTGAATGAGATAGATTTAATACCTGTCTATAAAAATTATATAATAGCAAGGTGACAGACTAGAAATAGCTAATTATTATACACAATTGATTACTGGCTTGTCATTGTGTGAATTACTATGAAGAAATATAAGATGTAATTGGAGCTTTTAGCTGAGGAACCAGGTCCAGTCTTAAGAAGGCAGGGTCCCGATAACTACCCAGTTAGCTATGAAGAGTTAGGAATAATGTATTAGGTGAAAGTACATTGGAAAATCATTTAGAGGTCAGCATGTCTGATGCCACTCAGTGGAGATTAATAAAACCAAGATCTGGAAAAGTTGAACTTTCACAACAAAAGAAAGAGTATCAAAAGATGAGACTGGCGAATCAGAATAAATGACATATGGAGAGTCTTGTCAAGCATGGTGAGAAATGTAGTTCTTATTCTACAAGCAATAGCAATTAGCAATGTATTAAAGTTTTTTTTTTTTTTTTTTTTAACACTGGTAGTGTTGGAACCCCCGAAAGAGTCCCCCTCTGGGCAGGGGTCGCCACGAGGGACCACTCGACACCGAAATCACAGCAGAGAGACACTTTTATTTCTAGCGCGCTAGGGTCCCCCGTGCACAAAGAAATAGGCCCTTATTGATGTTTGAAGAGATGGTAGGCTGCCCCTTACATGGCTATGATACTTTTGTCAAGCAGCTTTAAACCTCCCCTTACAGCTGAAGTAACATAATCATTTCACATCTATGTCATGAAGAATGAACCAATACGATCTGCACTTAGAGTTTATGGAAATGAGGAGAGAGAAGTCTTTTCAAATTTTAGCTGAACTAAAACACCTCAATATTTCTAAGACATATGAATAAGTAAGTAGATAGCTATATATTGTCAACATATTTGGTCAAAATCCTACATCTGCCTAATTTAAAATTAATACTTTTGTCCCATTGTATAGTATCAGTTGTATTAATCTGATAAATTCTGAGAACAATGGTATAATTTCAAACAAATTAAAGGTAAATAATAAAAGTAATAGAAGAAAATAATAAAATAATCCACAAAGACATAATATTGAGGATTAAACAGGCTAAAAGTTATTTTTTTGAAAAGTCTAATGAAATGGATAAACTTCTGGAAACACTGATCAAGATAGTAAAAAGAGCCAAGAAACAATAACATTAGAGTAATAATAAAAACAGGGATACTACTATAGATGCAAGTGAGATTAAACAATGCTTCTCAATATTAAATGTGCTTACAAATGACTTGATGACTACATTAGTTTGCTAGAGCTGCTATAACAAAAAGAGGCTAGGTGACTCATAGAAAGAAATTTATTTACTTAAAGAGGCTAGAAGTTCAAGATCAAGGTGTCAACAGAGTTGGTTTCCATGTAAGGTCCCTTCCCTTGCCTTGTAGATGACTTTCATCTGTGCATGGCCTCTCCTCAGTGCTCTCACACATCCCTGGTGTCTCTTCTTCTTCCTATTTTTTCTTTTATTTTTTAGTTGGCACATAACAATTGTACATATTTATGGGATACAAACTGATATTTCAATACATGTATACAATGTAATGATCAAGTCAGGGTAATTAGCATATCCACCACCTCAAGCATGTACCATTTCTTGGTGTTGTGAACATTCAAAATCCTCTCTTCCAGTTTTTTGAAAATACACCCTCAACTATTATTAACCATATTCACTCTATAGTGCTGCAGAATACCAGCACACATCTCTCCTATCTCGTTGTAATTTTGTATCTGTTACTTTCCACCATGCCCTTCCTTCAGTGCTTCCAAGCCTCTCTTACCTGCAGTTGTACTCTCTACTTCCTCTTTTTATAATGTCACCAGCCATATTGAATTAGGGCCTACCCATAAGACTGTATTTAATCTTAATTATCTATATAGAGGTCCTATCTCCAAATATAAATCAAATTCTGAGTAATTGGGAGTTAGGACTTCGACATAGAGCCTTGAAGAAGACACACTTCAATCCATCACTGGGACTTCCTTCAGTAGCTCTGAGATGGGACTCAAGATTGAGCATTTCTTAAAAGCTCCCAAACAATGCCAATGCTGCCTAAATGCAGAACATACCTTGAGTTGCAAGGAATAAAATGGATTAACAGAAAATATTTCAATAATTGTAAGTTGTTATAATGAAAACCTTAGATTAAAAGAAGAAATTCCTAGTAAAATGTAGATTAATAAAATTGATTCAAGAAAATAATGAGCTTTACATGGTCCCGTAATTATAAAAAACTTACATCAATATTTTTAAAGTAAAAAAAATGTGGCAGAGAAATAAACCAAGACAGCTTTAGAAATATGTACTTTCAACATTCACAGGGATAAATTTTGAGTCCTATAAAAACATTTCATGGGAAGTAAGAGGTAACATTTCCCGACTAGTTTTATGAGGCTGGTGTAAACTTGACACTCTATTCAGACAAAGGAAGTACAAGAATGAAAACATAAAATCTAATTTCACACGATGCTTAGTTAAATGCTAAATATTAGCCAAATAAAGCTAGGAATATATAAAAGGAATACTTATATATTACCCCCATTATATGTATTCCATGCATGCAAAGATTGTTTTCAAAAGTATTTTCAAAAAGCTATATTAACCTAGTTTTTAAAATCTTAAAACTCTTTTCCATAAAGGGAGAACAGTAATTCGATGAAATTCAAATTCCATTCATGAGACATATTCTTGGTAAACTAGAAACAGAAGAGTGATATGGTAGGTCTGATGTGGGACCTGAGAAACTGCCCTTTTTAGCACTTCCCAGGTGTTACTGAAGCTGCTGATGAGGGAACCACACCCTGAGACCATGGTATGTGCTACAATAAGGCCCACATTGCCGTTTAATTCTTTCTGGGTTCAGTTAGCATTGAAAAGTGGCAAAAACCCCCATATACTCTCAAAGCCATCAAATTTATGTGTACTGTTAGATGCACAGATTATAAGTTAAAGGTATAATTTTATTGCTTTGAAAATTAATAATGATGCAATCATTATTTTCTCAGATATCAGCCGAAGAGTTACAACAGTACAGTAGGGTTACTATTGAAATTTAAATTCAATAAAACCATTTCACGAGACTAGAATAAAGAGAAGTAGCATGCATATGTGTGCGTATGTCTACATATCACTTTCTAAAACTACAGAAAACAAACATACGTATATAAGTACACATACGCTTTTTCAAGGAAGTTGTCAGGAACTGGCTCACATGATGTATCTTTGATAATAGTCCTGATACCTGACAGCCTTCTCTTGAATCCAGCGGGAATCATGAGGTCCACTAATGTTGCTGGTAAGTTGTATGAAATTTATTCTCATCACATGTCTGTGTACACTTTCTACGCCTCATACTGGTTGAATTGGTTGGGGTGCAGAGCAGGTAGACCCAGAGGGCCATTTGCACAAAAATCTCCTATTTCATACTCAAAACCTTTTTCCCTTACATCAGTGGTTCTCAATTAGGAGTGGATTTGTCCCAGGGTATATTTATGAATGTCTGAAGACATTTCGGGTTGTCACAACTAGGAGTGGGGTACAGGGAGTGGTACTTGCATCTTGTGGATAGTGGCCTGGGCTACTGCTTAAAATTCTACAATGCACAGGATAGCTCCCCACTATCCTGATCTCTCTCTTTTCCTTTGTCCTTCCTTGCCTCTTACTGTCCTTCTCCCTCTCTCCCTTAATGGTGTATTTCATCCCAGGAGAATATACCTTAGCGGTATATTTGTTTTATCCCAACAGATAACCACCACATTGATCCTCCAAATATTTCCAGAATGTCTGAATTGGGAGTTACAGCACTTCATTTTAAGCTCCTTCACAACATGGGTATTATTTCAAAGTATATTTCCTGAACCTTCACCCTGCCCCACCTCTAGCACAACAATGAGTATGCAGATGATACTCAATAGATGCCAACGGATATAATGAAATGACATTTTTCTACAAAGAATGGGTCTTTCTAATACTATTAGAAATGAAGATATTTATATGATGAATAGCTCACACAAATATAGAAAAAATATTAATTTCCTGCTAATTTGTATTTGTGCATAGTACCTCAGAGAAATATAAGTGTAGAGGTTGTTTTTACTATGATTATAAAATATTTTGTTGCTCTTTCATATCTCCTTCTAATTTGATTATATCTGTTTACAGAGTGAAAAGGGTACATTTTTAAAGTGAATAACTAAACATATTCAGGACTTGAATTCTATAATTTTAAATTACAGAGCAAATACTAATTGAAATGTTCCAAATATATTCTTAATTTAGTATTTAAATTTCTGAAGTATGCACCTTGTCCTTATCCATCACCTATTCCAATTCTTAGAGAATATACAAGTAAAATAGTATTCATTTTGATGGACCTTGTTTGATGGACTCGTTTGGGCAGGAGGAAGCAGAAAACAAAGTGGACAGTAAAACGGCTCCTTTGGTGATAACCTAAGACTATATAAAAATCCATCAGAAGAACAAATTAGGTTTCTTAGGGCTAGCTGTTCCACCTAAGCACTAGTGTTTACCAGACAGAATAGATGAGGTAACACAAATTTATAAATTAATTAATGACACTGACTTATTAGAATCCTTTAACAAATTAAACAACTGGGGAATGCCCAAGAATATTTGAGCTTATATTTCAGTGTTATTCTTTTTGTTTACTAGCCATATCTATGATCCCTTTATAAGTTAGCTTCCTTTTTCACGAACTACTATACATAATTTTGTCTACAATGAAATAAAAAGTTAAATAACGGGTCACTCTGGCCTTAGTTTTTACTTACTTGGTTTTCATGTAGCATTTTCAATATGGTATTATTAACATGACAAGACCCAATGCCTGCATCCATTGGGAGAGGTACTTATCCTGTTCGGTCTTAATGAAGTCCCTGAATATACCGGATTGTATTCCAACTGCATTCTTGATCTGCCTCACTCTTTTGATTACAAAATGGTAAGCACTGACCATCTTCCCCCACCAAAACTAGTCTCTTTCTCCTAAAATACTTCTGACTTATCTGTTTGTAAATATTCTATTTTTAATAGCTGGACAAATTTCAATATACTATACTTTATACTTTAAGAGTTGGACAAATTCCAATATACTATATGTTCTAATATACTATATTTGTTCACATTAAATAAAATCAACAATCTCCTTTATACAGATCTTTAAAATATTTTTTCTTCTTATAGAAAGTAGTCCACCTTTTCATTTTCCCAGATACTCACTAGCTAATTACAACTTTTAATAAAACATTCTTTGTAATATAATTTATTCTATTTAATTTCATCCATGAAAACCAGTTCCAAATCCCAGTTAACTTTCAAAGTAACAGCTACATTGTTTCTCTCATCTGGCTAAATGGCAAGATAATTGGTTTTAGGCAGCATGTGGTAGAAAAAGTCTATTTAGTAAGGGTATAACAGAGTAGAATCTAATTTCACAAGTTCAAATGAAATTTAAATGAGTATGTTTTTGTTTTTCACAGAGTATAAAATTTAAATTATGACTTTTCATATAGATTTATCATAAATTTCTTCAAATTCTAATGAATCTGATGATTCTCTCATTGAACAATGTATCTATAAATGAAGAAAAATTATTTAAGCCTGGTTTTCCTTGGGTATATGTTTTGAATTAAAAGTAAAAGACATTTCTTAGGATCTGAAGAGTGAATACAACTGGAAGACAGTGCTCTCATTATATGCACAGCTCTCCATGTGAAGAATCTGGTGTAAAATATCTCCGATTGGGCATTAGAAGTAAAGGACAGTGTAGAAAAAATAGCTCTGCTCTTCCATGGATGATTCAGCATTGCTTCGTATTCAGCAACTGTGAATTGCATGCCAAACAAAGTGCCTGAAGGAGCAGATGCTGGAATGTTCATGTCCTAAACATGTAACCCTGTTAGTATCAAAGCAGCTTACTGGAAGATACATCAACCCCAAGGGCCATTTGACCACATTCCCAGAGCTTTCTGATATGAAAGACTTTAGGAAATGAAAGATCATCTACCACGGCTTTCATCCCTATCCCCTCAGACTCCATTATAATCACCTTGTGAGAAAGCACACTTCATTACAAAATCAAATTGCTTGCCTCCCAAGAGCTACTTTTTCGTCTGGGTGGATTTTAGTTATCCTCCAAACAACCAAAAAAAATCAAGATGATTGTCTTAGTTTGACAATGTCTGATGGCTTTTGCATAATCACATCAGAAAGGTTTTCTTTTCTTTTCTGGAAATTCCTTTGGATAAACCAAGACAGTGTATAATTGATGTACATTAAAAGCAACATTATTAATTTATGTCAAATAAAAACTAATAAACAGTTGTATTTGAAAAGTAGAGTTTCATTCTATCTGAATTTAGAGGTCTTAATGGCATTGCTAAGAAATTTTCCAAAAATGTCTACTCTTCTTATGTTATTTTCTACCATTTGTCCTTGAAATATTTTTCTTTGATATAGGTCTGCCTAAAATCAATAGCAAATAAATAATTTAAAAATAGCAAACTCACTAATTAAACATATAAAATTATTTAAAAGCAGTAAAGTAAATAATAATTCAAAGTGTTTTTCTCTAAATATAATAAGTTATCAGGTATGAGGGAGAATCTCAATCAACTTTTAGCGAGATTGCCAGGAGAAAGATTGAGCATAAATTTAATGTAGACTTAAATTTGAAATTACACAGATCAAATGAGTCACTGCTTTTGTATATTCTTATCTCTCATGGCTTTGATCAGTCTTCAGAGCTGCACTGTCTTTAGAATCCTAGTATGAACTTATCTGTGATGATGAACAGGGTTATAAAATAAAGTCAGCTCTATCTAGTACCCGCGACCAGTGGCAACACGTGTTTTTCCAAGAATCATTACCTCTTCTTCAATCAGATTTATATCTTTCTGAATATGCACAGGTACTGGTACTCTATATTGAAACTCTAACCTAAGTGACTGGTTAGATAAATTCATATAAATATAAAATTATACATTTCTGAAAAATGAATATAAGTAACAAGGGGAAATCAGGAATTCTCTTACTCATTGTTAGAACTGAAAGTTAAAAACTAAAAGTTGACCAGAAAATGTGTACGTCTAGAATCAGGATTGCAAGGAATCCCTAAGAATATGAAAATTACACAAATATTTGAAAACCAACTAACCATTTCTGAATAATCAACAGTAAATGAAGAAGCAAAACAGAAATTATAAAATGCTTTGAACTGAAAACAATCTAAATAAATTATGCTAAAATCAGATCCAGAAATATAAAAATAATATAGCATAAAAACTGGTTTCATTCTCTAAATGCAAGATTCAAAAGTCAATCAATGTGATTTATGACGTTAACAATCTATAAAAGGAAAATCAAATGACCATCTCAATAGAGACAGAAAAGAATATTTTACAGAATCCAACAATTCATCCAGAAAAAACACTCATCAAACTAAAAATAGAAGAAAAATTCTACAAACTGATAAGGGACATATAAAAACTTACCAATGACACCATATTTAATAGTAAAAGACTAAATATTTTTCCCTTAAGATCAGGAACAAGACAAGGATGTCCACTCTCACCATTTCTATTCAACATTGTACTAGAAATTATAGACAGTAAAATGAAGAAAATATATAATAAAAGTAGCTTGATGAGGAAAGAAGGTATAAACTTTTGGTATAAAATTTTGCCTTTTGTTCAAAGGCAAAATTATAGTCTATGTAGAAAATGTCAAAGCATCTACAAAAAAAGCTACTAGAAGTAATAAGTGAATTTAGCAAGGCTGAAGGGTACAATATCACTGTAAAAAAGACTATATTCTATACAGAAGTAATGAACAATCAGTGATTGTATTAGACAGAAACACTGGAAATTAATTTAAAAAATTAAAATTTTTAAAACAGAAATAAATTGAAAATACACTGTAGTCATAGATCAAAAGATTCAATATTATTAAGACATCAGAAACCACATATTTGTGGATGACAAATTTCTGATTGAGATACAATTGCATATCAATGATATAGTCTTTTCAACACATGAGAAAAATTAGATATCCATATTTTAAAGACAAACTTCAATTCATATTTAACACCAGATGTAAAAAATAAATTAAAACAAATAAGAAAAACTAAAATTATATATCTTCCTGAAAAAAACATAAGAAAAAATTTGGTAACCTTGATTAGGCAAATAATTTTTATTGGGGGCACCCAAGATACAATATATTAAATAAAATATTTAGTATGTTAGACTAATCAAAGTTAATAATTTCTACTCTTTGAACAACACTGTTAAGAGATGAAAAGTAAAACCACAAAGTCAAAAATATTTTCAAATTATATACCTGATAAAAAAACTTTTATCTAGAATATATAAAGAGCTCTTCAAACATAAGAAGGAAACACTTCCAGAATAACTTTTATCTAGAATATATAAAGAACTCTACAAACATAAGAAGGAAACACTTCCAGAATGATGGAGTAAGGACCTATTAAGAAAATGTGGCACATATACACCATGGAATACTATGCAGCCATAAAAAAGGATGAGTTTGTGTCCTTTGTAAGGACATGGATGCAGCTGGAAACCATCATTCTCAGCAAACCGTCGCAAGAACAGAAAACCAAACACCGCATGTTCTCACTCATAGGTGGGAACTGAACAATGAGATCACTTGGACTTG
>NW_012123376.1:4186396-4202424 GCF_000951035.1 Colobus angolensis palliatus | reverse complement strand
CTGGAAACCATCATTCTCAGCAAACTATCGCAAGAACAGAAAACTAAACACCACATGTTCTCACTCATAGGTGGAAATTGAACAATGAGATCACTTGGACACAGGAAGGGGAACATCACATACCAGGGCCTATTGTGGGGAGGCGGAGGGGGGAGGGATAGCATTAGAAGATATACCTAATGTAAATGATGAGTTGATGGGTATAGCACACCAACATGGCACATGTATACATATGTAACAAACCTGCATGTTGTGCACATGTACCCTAGAACTTAAAGTATAATAATAAAAAAAAATCTGTTTTCAGAAAATTATTACTATTTGACCTGAAAACTCCTAAAATCCCCATTCACACAGCTTGTCATTATTTTACCTGACAGAACTCATTCAGTGAGTAAAGCCCTATGATCAGAGTGTGTGTTAAAAAAAAAAAAAAAGTAGTGATTTGTTACATTGCTACTGTCTGATACAGTGATGTTAGTTGGAGCAAACAAAAGGTTAGACAGAAAGATGAAAAGAAAAATTAGAGAATAAGATATGCCTAGTAGGTTTTGAAAAGTTCCAACATTTCCTGGGGAACCAGAAAGCCGTGGCTTGTGTAGAGCTATGTGCATAAGACATAAGAAGGCCCAAGTTTTTACTCCTGGCTGACCACCGGGCTATGCACCAGCTGGGAGTGAAGGTGAAGGCAAAGTTGTAAACTTCCAGAATGTAGAAGGTATGTTCCAACCAATATTCACAGAGAAAGAAGAGGGGCAAAATGTATAGCAATTTGGAGGTTTTTTGGTTGAAGGCATTTAGGGAACTCTCTGTTCAATCACTGGTTGACGACCAAGCAAGTTACCTAGAAGTTTTTCCAGCAGCTGGAGATTTTAGAGAATTAGTCCAAAAAGTTTGCTAAATAAATAAATAGCAACAAGAGCAACAATAAACAGCAACAAAAACAAATATGACAAGCAGAGAGGCTGACTGCCATTGTTGCCCAATGATATTATTTAACATGTCCAGTTTTCAACAAATAATGATTAGAAAAATGAAAAAAAAAAAAAACAGCAAAGTGTGGCTGATACTCAGGAAAACAGAATAGAAATTGTCCCTGAGGAAGCCGAGATGATGGATTTACTAGATAAAGACTTTGACTATTATAGATATTTTGAAAAAACTAAAGGAAACAATTTCTAAAGCATAACAGGAAAGTATGAGAAAGTTTCTCATAAATGGAGAACATCGATAAAAAATAGAAATGATTTTTTAAAAGACCAAATAGAAATCTGGGAACTGAAAAACTATAATAATTGAAATTTTAAAATTCACCAGAGGTGCTAAAAACATATTTGAGCTGGAAGATAAAAGAATCAGTGAACGTGAAGGTAAGTCAATTTACATTTTCTGGCCTGAGGGGAACAAAATAAAAAAGAATAGGTAAAAAGATTAGAGATCTCTGGGAAACTATCAGTGTATCAACAAATGCATAACGGGAGTCCCGGGAGAGGGGAAAAAGGAACATACAGTTTATTTATAGAAATAATCGCTTCCAATTCCTGAGATACGATGAAAAGCATTCTATCCAAGAAGTGCAGCAAACTTCAAGTAGAATAAACTCAAAAATATTAATATCTTTGCCATCGGTAGACACCTTACCCAAGTAAGAACAAAGTTTATTTCTTATCAAAATTAAATTGATTCACTTTAATACAAACTTTCTGGACAGTTGCACATTTTTGTCAACATCAGGCAGTGTATCCTATGTAGAAAAAAGTAAAGTTGACTCTTTTAAGGGTTCCCTGGTTCTGGTGACGTAAATAGCAAGCAAAAGAAGCATTAGCAAAGACTATAAAAGAACAGTTGAGTTAATTGAAAAAGAAATATGAGAGAGAAGTTTCATGGAAAGGGAGGAAAAGACTTTCAACTTGTTGTAATAGTCAAAGGTTCCAAGTGCTATGAAATCTGTTTAATCTGTCCACCTTTTATTAAGGAGAAATGTAGTCCTATTTATAGATGTGTTTATAACAGAGTTTTATGATGGTTTATACACTCTAGAAGTAATGAAATGGTGTCTTCACTGGCAGAAATTTTGCCTGCATGTAATTTCATGATAGTTTGCATTTTCTTGAAATATATAGCTTGTCTAACTAGTTTTTAGTTAATAAAAATAAGAAAACTGCTGCATGACAATGACATCCTCTAAAATCAGTGTAAATACTTAGAAATCATAAACCCAAAAGTGAAGAACAATGATTGTATTAGGGTTCTCTAGAGGGACTAAACTATATGTAAATATATATAGAGAGAGTCACATAACTATATATATAGTTACATGGTTATACATAGTTATATATGGTTATATATTTATATAACTTAGCAAAGACTATAAAATATATAAAATATAATATATAGTTATATAGCTATATGTAGTTCACACTATATATATATATATTCCATTAGTTCTGTCCCTCTAGATTATATATATATATAAACTCCCATATGTGTATATATATGTGTGTGTATATATATATGAGTTTATTCCGTATTAACTCACATGATCATAAAGTCCCACAATAGGCTATCCACACGAAGAGAAAGGTGAGCCAGTCCAAGTCTCAAAGTTGAAGAACTTGGAGTCCAGTGTTCTAGAACAGGAAGCATCCAGCATGGGAGAAAGATATAGGCTGGGAAGCTAGGTAAATCCAGTCTTTTCACATTTTTTTTTTGTTTTGACTGTTTTATATTCTAGCCACTCTGGCAGCTGATTAGATGATGCCCACCCAGATTAAGAGTGGTCTGCCTTTCCCAGCCCACTGACTCAAATGTTACTCTCCTTTGGCAAAAGCCTCACAGACACACCCAGAATCAATACTTTGCATTCTTCAATCCTATCAAGTTGACACTCAGTATTAACCATTGCAAGATCATCCAAGTACATGAGCATTTGGAAATCTTTTATAATTTGTGCATTTTGTAAAAATTATGTTAGATATAAAAATATTTGCTGTCATAGTTCTTTAATTCTACCTAGAATATATTCACTTTACCCTTAATTGGATTATTAAATTGAGCACAATTTATTGTCCACAGAAAGCGCTAAAATTTCTTCAGCTCATGACATATATGTGTAAGCTCTACTCCCTCTTAAATTTAACCCAAAGTGTATTGCCAAATATAAAATTTATATTTTTCTATAGCTTTCCTGGGAGTAATGATATTTTGATTTCACTGACTCCTGTTGTGAAAAACAAGAATTGACATTGTGGTTATGTCTGAATGAAAAGTTTGATTATTGTAGTCCATGTTATTAAGTTGAAAAACAATCGTCTCATTAGTTTTGTTTAGTTAGTTTAATTTTTGTCCATTTTTACTAAGAACACATTAACTTTAGGAAAAATAATATGCAAATTTAAAAGATATTCAAATATCCAATCAGAAAACAAAAGACAAAAAGGTCAATATTCTTTTTCTTCTTCTTTTTTTTTTTTTAATTTTTCTGTGAAAAGTGGTCTCAATTCATTGCCTAGGCTGGAGTGCAGTGGTGTGTTCCTGGATCACTGCAGCCTGACCTCCCTAGACTTAGGTGATCCCACCTCAATCTCCTGAGTAGCTAGGACTACAGGCACATGGCACCACACCTGGCTAATTTCTGTGTATTTTAAATAGAGACAGGGTTTGCCATGCTGCCCAGGCTGGTCTTGAACCTCTGGACTCAAGCAATTCACCCACCTCAGCATCCCAAAGTGCTGGGATTACAGGTGTGAGTTAATGTGCCCAGACAAAAGGATAATATTCTGTGCCATGTCTGTTTTCACATGCCTGATAAAGACATACCCGAGACTGGGAAGAAAAAGAGGTTTAATTGGACTTACAGTTCCACATGGCTGGGGAGGCCTAAGAATCATGGGGGAAGGTGAAAGGCATTTATTACATGGCAGTGGCAAGAGAAAATGAGCAAGATGCAAGAGCAGAAACCCCCTGATAAAACCATCAGATTTCATGAGACTTTTTTACCAGCATGAGAACAATATGGGGGAAACTACGCCATGATTCAAATAATCTCCCACCAGGTTCCTCCCACAACATGTGGTAATTATGGGAGTACAATTCAAGATAATATTTGGGTGGGGACACAGAGCCAAACCATATCATTTCTCCCCGGTCCCTCCAAATCTTGTGTCCTCACATTTCAAAACCAGTCAAAACCATAAGTCAAATCTCATGTCCAGATATATCAAAACCTTCCCAACAGTCTCCCAAAGTCTTAAGTCCTTTCAAAATTAACTCCAAAGTCCACAGTCCAAAGTCTTATCTGAGACAAAGTAAGTCCCTTCCACCTATGAGCCTGTAAAATCAAAAGCAAGTGAGTTAATTCCTAGATATAATGGGGGTACAGGCATTGGGTAAATACAGCCATTCCAAATGGCAGAAATTGGCCAAAACAAAGGGTCTACCAGCCCCATGCAAGTCAGAAATTCAGCAGGGTAGCCAAATCTTAAAGGTACAAAATGATCACCTTTGATGCCATGTCTCGCATCTGGGTCACACTGATGCAGGATGTGGGTCCCCATGGTCTTGGGCTGCTCCACCCCTGTGGCTTTGCAGGATACTGACCCTCTCCTGGCCGCTTTCACAGGCTGGCATTGAATGTCTGCAACTTTTCCAGGTGCGTGGTGCAATCTATTGGTGGATCTACCATTCTGGGATCTGTAGGATGGTGACTGTCTTCTCACAGCTCCACCAGATGGTCCCCCAGTAAAGACTCTGTGTCGGGGATCCAAACACACATTTCTCTTCTTCCCTGCCCTAACAGAGGTTCTCCATGAGTGCCCCACCCCTGCAGCAAACTTCTGCCTGGGCATACAGGCATTTCCACATATCTTCTGAAATCTAGGCAGAGGTTCCCAAATCTCAATTCTTGACTTCTGTGCACTTGCCAGCTCAACACCACATGGAAGCTGCCAAGGCTTGGGGCTTGCCATGGCTCAAGCTCTATATTAGCCCCTTTCAGCCATGGCTAGAGTGGCTGCGATGCAGGGTACCAAGTCCCTAGGCTGCATACAGCGCAGGAACCCTGAACCTGGCCCACAAAATCATTTTCTCCTAGGCCTTCAGGCCTGTGATGGGAGGAGCTGCCGTGAAGACCTCTGACATGCCCTGGAGACATGTTCCTCATTGTCTTGGGGATTAACATTCAGCTCCTCATTTACACAAATTTCTGCAGCTGGCTGGAATTTCTCCTAAGAAAATGGGATTTTCTTTTCTATCACATTGTCAGGCTGCACAATTTCTGAACTTTTATTCTGTGTTTCCCTTTTAAAACTGAATGCTTTTAACAGCACCCAAGTCACCTCTTGAATGCTTTGCTGCTTAGAAATTTTTTCCTCCATATTCCCTAAATCATCTCTCTCAATTCGAAGTTTCACAAATCTCTAGGGCAGAAGCAAAATGTTGCCAGTCTCTTTGCTGAAACATAACAAGAGTCACCTTTTCTCCAGTTCCCAACAAGTTCTTTATCTCCATGTGAGATTACCTCAGCCTGGACCTTATTGTTCATATCGCTATCAGCATTTTTGTCAAAGCCATTCAACAAGTCTCTAGGAAGTTCCAAATTTTCCCACTTTTTCCTGTCTTCTTCTGAGCCCTCCAATCAGTTCCAGCCTCTGCCTGTTACCCAGTTTCAAAGTTGCCTCCACAGTTTAAAGTATCTTTTCAACAACACCCCACTCTACTGTTACCGATTTACTGTATTAGTCCGTTTTCATGCTGCTGATAAAGACATACCTGAGACAGGGAAGAAAAAGAGGTTTAATTGGATTTACAGTTTCACATGGCTGGGGAGGCCTCAGGATCATGGTAGAAGATGAAAGGCACTTGTTGCATGGTGGCAGCAAGAGAAAATGAGCAAGATGCAAAAGCAGAAATCCCTGATAAAACCATCAGATTTCTTGAGACTTATTCACCACCATGGGAACAATATGGGGGAAATTGCCCCCACGATTCAAATAATCTCCCACTGTGTCCCTCCCATAACATGTGGGAATTATGGGACTGTGATTCAATATGAGATTTGGGTGGAGACACAGAGCCAGACCATATCAAGGAGTGCTGTATACTCTAGACAAGGTTAGGACTTGTGAAAAAAATAAAAATAAAAACCTATACAAAAATAGAAACACCTGACAAATCAATTACTGATGCATTGGTTTTGTTTAATTTTCCTCTCAGGTTTAAAAATAAAATACAGTGTTATTTTAAGAATTTAAAATGCACAGGTTAGCAGATAGAATACAATGTTGCCTTTTTATGACAAAATTACTTGGATGTTAATGCAGTGAAAATATATAAAATATCCTATGATTTCCAGGAACGGAGAAGTCACTATAGAATTTAAGAGTTTATTTTCTTAAACATTCTAGTGCCTTAGTCTATGTTTATATATTTGGCATAGTTTTAAGTCAAAAAATTAGGCCAATCATAAAGTCCAATATGTGATTGTTAATCTATTGTATACCCTTAAATGTGAGAACTATTTGCTAATTGGTTTTTTTTTCTTGAATTAAATCTGCTATAAAAATGTGTTAGTTCATTTAGGCCACCCAAGTACTTTTAAAAATAAATAAAAGTAAAAAACTGCTGGTTCACTGCTGGGGGACTTTAAACACTTTCCCTAAAAGATATAGTAAACATTTTTACTTGTTTAATTCAGATCCATTCTTATATATAGTGAAATCAATACCTCTGTACTACCAAATATTCTCTAGTTCTCTCTAGCCCGTAATATCCTACATGTCCAAATCCCTTAATTGCAACCAACTTCTTCACAGTTATTTTGGTCATTTCCCTCCATCAACGTTTTCTACCAGTCACACTGAAATTGTTATTCTCTGGGTGCATGTTGACTTTGACACTATCCTTGACATAATCCACGCTGTTTTTTTTTTTTTTTTTTTTTTTTTTTTTTTTTTTGTCCAGGATGCCTTCTCCCTATTCCATCTTTGTCAAACAACCATTTGAGTTTCAAGAACTAGCTTATGTAATTCTCCTTAAATATCTCAAGTAGGGTTAGTTGCCCTCTTCTGAATATGTCTACAACTTTTGTAAATGGCTGCAATCACAGCAGTCAGAAAAAATAGTCCAAAATTTTAACTAACTTTAGAGCACTAAGGTGGAGGGCAAGAGATAAGGGCTGAGACCTAACAGCCCCTGTGTCATCATAAGTCCATACCTAAGAGCATGTTTTCAGGGTGATAATTGTCTTCAGCGACCCCTGATTCTTTCACTCTTTTTCCCTCATGGATAAGAGTCTTCATGCTGTCTTTTGGATATTTTGCATCTTCTACCACCAAGCTCTAACCCAAACCTCTCTTGCCTTTCATGCATCTGCCTTATGTCTCTTCTGACATTAACATTTACTTAAAGTCGTAAATTTCTCGGAGTCTTGCATTGTGCTAGGTGATTGTCAGCTAGCTCATTTAAGACACTCCCTGCTAATATGTTAATGATACTAAATTAGAAATTAGATTTTCAGTCTTTTGCACTTTTGCTTGATTTTTTTTAAAAGGCTAAAAATATAATAAGTTTTGTTTTATAAAGAAAATGAAAATGTCACAGACACAATAATGTTCATGTGAAATTACCATATACAAAGGAAAATAAAAGTTACCTATCCATGACCTATTTGGCAAAACATCCATTTTACTACAGATACTCCACCCTCAAAAAGATGGAGCACAACTTTCCACTCCTTAATTGTGTGTTTTACAGATGACTTTTTGCCAAAAAGGACACTATCAAAGGAGAGAGAAGGGAAAGTGACTTTACAGTGGAGAAACCTTACAAATACTACTTCAATCAGGAGATCTGGGGTCAACCTCAACAGGGATCCATCCTGTTGATAGCAAGAACCCTGACAGGATGTGAAAAAAATGGAAATTTACTTCTTGTAGTCTTCCTCTCAACAGCAAATAATCAGAGTCTAATAATCAGAAAAACATCAGACAAATCCCAACTGAAGGACATTCCACAAAATACCTGATCAGTAATCCTCTAAGACTGTCAAGATTATCAAAACAGAAGTCTAAGAAACTGTCATAGCTAGCACAAGCCTAAGAAGACAAGAGGATGAAATTTACTACGGCCTTCTGGACGAGATCCCGGAACAGGAATAAGAAATTTGGTAAAAAACTAAGGAAATCTGGATAAAGTATGGACTAGTGCTGACACAGTGTGTCAATATTCATTATTTGTAACAAATTTAGTATACTAATAGATGTTAATAATAGATAAAATAGTGTAAAATCTGTACAAAACCTCTTTCACTATCTTTGCAATTTTTCTGTAAATCTAAAACTGAGAATTGTGTATTTGACAAAACCAAACATACAAACAAAAACAAACAAGTTTAAAAAAATCACTCCAATCATGATTCGCAGATCTTGAATAAACTATTAATGTAACGTCAAATTTCTTTGTGCAGCTGTATTCTTTAGAATAATTGCGAAGGTATATAACAATTGATATCAATAGTTCATACGAATTATGCCTACAAATGACAGTTAAACTCCATCTACAATGTTTACAATTAGAGACATTGGAGTTGAAAATTATATGCAGTAATACCAAGCAATTATAGATGAATGAATAGATAGATAAATGGACAGTTGATGGAAGGAAAGGAAGAGAATATAATGAGGTTAAAAACATCATAAAAACATGATCCCATTTGTTTCAAATAGTAATTTTTACAAAAATATCAGATGTTGTTTAAGAAAGAAACTTTGATATATATTCAATTATAAGTGATGCATTTAAGGAAAAATCCAGAAGAGAAACCAACAACCTACCAAATACACAATCACATACAAACCTTCCATTAAAAAGAAAAAGAATAGAATTTTAATACATTTTTAGCTTATCCTAGTAGCTTCCAAGGTTTTATTATTTTAGCACCTTATTTTTGTTACAGTATTCTGTCCAAATTTTTAAAATAAAGCCTCACTAATCTTACAAAAGTAATCTCTTGTATACACAGGTCAAAGAATAGAAGTCTACACTTTACTGGACATCCAAATTATACCTCAAATAAAGACTTTGTAATTTTCTTGCAGAGAAAGAATAATAAAAGGTCCTTCTTTGATTGATAATATATTAGGTTAATTAAAACTGTACTTAAAGTTATAGCTATAATATAATGACACCAGTCTTATAATAAAATAACCAAATTTTATATCTAAAGTATTATTGTTTCTTTTTAATATATTGAAGCTTTGGCCTTAATCCAAAAATATCACCTTTGCTAAAAACAATTTCAACACTCCTCTTTGAGAATTCTCTTCAGACCCTTTTTCTAACTGATTTGAGTATTTTTAGACTCACAGAATTTTCTCCTTGAGAAGTTGGACTTAATTCTAGAACTGTCAAAATATTATTTAAAGTTTTGTGGCAAATTTGAAAATTTAAATAAATAATTTTGTTGAAAAAATATTGAGATTGGTACATATGTTTGCACATGTGTGTGTATTTCACTCATTAATTTCAAAAACTTTTGACATTTTTATCTAGTGGTATCATAAATGAAGAAAGGGAATTTCTTCCCAAGATTACACTTTTAAAATCTGTCACTGTTGTTATTTATATTATCAACCACTTTAATATGTTCTTTACATAGATGTAGTATTGTTGAAATACTCAGCCTACTCAGCCAAGTTGGTATATTGTGTTCAGAATCACTATAAAATTTCACATTCTGATTATTTCTAGATTTCTGGTCATTTGTATATTTCTTGTGGTCTATTAAGCTGACCACAGTTTTGAACATGTTCTACTTGACTGCATTTGTATTGACCTGAAGAAGAAAATACTGATGAACATTTAGAAAGTCATGAAACATAAAAATGACAAAGAGTATAGTGAGAGATTTATAGGCAGAATCTATTTAATAAGTGAAATACAAGGAAGATAGATGCTTAACAATGATTATTGTAATTTAAGGAATGAATCAAGTAGAATAAAGAGGATCATCTCAAAAGCAAAATGCTAAGGAACAATAATTGCATCATAGTCGTCCTTAAAATTATGTTAAAATGGACTTAACAAAAATGACATAATTTTACAGTTGCACATTATCTCTCACATATAGACTTTATTTATTCCAAGCAGCAGGAACATACCTGATGAAGTAAGGAGCCACACTAGTGGGAACTGGTCACTGCTGTTCCAGAATCCTCTTAGCATTATCTGAGCCTTTTGATTAATGGAGTCTTGAAATGGTTAGTAATATTTGATATTGAATATGATCTCTGATTTGTGTGAATTGGATTTGCCAATCCAATTTAGTATATTTGCTCAAGTTGAAAAAGAAACAAGCAAACAAAAAAATGGGAAAAAAAAAGTGATTGAAAAGGAGAAGTAAAAATAATTTTAAAATACAGAAAAAATAGTGTAAAAAGCATCTGGGACATGGTGAAATGGCCTAATACAAACATGTAAAATTGAGCGGGGATAGACAAAATGCATCAATTCAATATTTGAAGTGATAATGAATAATAACTTTTCAAAAATGACAAAAGACATCAAGCCACAGTTACCAAAAGCAGTATGAGACCTTGTGAGAGTCCTGAGAGATTTGCTTCCTCTCTCTGCTGTCAGCAAAGTGAGGATACAGGAAGTCATCAGCCTGCAACTGTTGTTTATAAACCATCCTGTCTGTGGTATTTTTGTTATAGCATTTTTGTCAGACCAGACAGACTAAGGCATCCCTGTAATTTCACCAATGGTATACATACAAAAGAAATGTGTACAAACACGTGCCCGAAGACGTGTGCATAATCGTTCATGGAAACATTATTTAAAAAAGGCCAAAGTTAGAAACAATCTATATGTTCTCAAATGTAGGAGGAATAAACAGATTTTGGAATATTCACATGATGAAACACTAAATATCAATGGAAATAAACAGCAACACAAACAGCATACAACAATATGGATAAATCATATTGAGTGAAAGACACCAGAACAAGGGAGTGTATTATATGTATATTTACACAGAGACAAAAACTAATCTATGGTGCTAGAACTCAAGAAAATTTTTCCTTTTGGAGAGGAAAGGGTTATGATAGAGATGGAGCACAAGGTGGTGTGGAAAATTGATTATAATAAAATGGCCCTGAATCTCGTTTTAATAATTAAAAAAAGTCTAAATTAGTGTATATTGCTATGTGGAATAACATATATCTTTAAAGTACCTGAAGGAAAACTAAGATGCATTTAAAAAATAAAGCATACTAATGAGAAAAAGAGATATGGTAGAATGAAACAGAATTTGCCATTATATAGTTATAAAGCATGCACGACGATGCTGTACATTATTTGTTATATACAGAAAATACACAAACATGCATGGTGATATAGTTTGGGTCTGTGTGCCCACTCAAATCCACATCCAGTTGCAATCACCAATGTTGGAGATGGGGCCTGGAGGGAGGTGATTAGATCGTCAGGGTAGATTTTCCCTTTGGGGCTGTTCTCCTGACATTGAGTGAGTTATCATGAGATCTGGTAGTTGAAAAGTGTGTCACACCTTCCCCTCTCTCTTTTCTTCCTGCTTCAGCCTTATAAGGTAAGCCTGATTTTCCTTTGCCTTCTGCCATGATTGAAAGGTTCCTGAGGCCTCCCCAGAAGCCGTCATGCTTCCTGTAACGCCTGTGGAACCGTGAGCCAATTAAGCCTCTATTCTTTATAAATTACTCAGTCTCAGGTGTTTCTATATAGTAACGCAAGAATAGACCGATAGACGTGGGAGTAACAATTCATAATAGTATAGAAGAAGGAGAAATGAAATATGAAAAGGTAAAAAGGATGCCAGAGAGTTAAAATTAATTTAATAAATTGGCAAATGATATAAAACAATGTAATACTGCTGGAAAATGGGAGCCATGTTGTAATAGTCCATTCTTATATTTTATAAAGAAATACCTGAGACTGGGCAATTTATAAAGAAAAGGGGTTTAATTGGCTCAGGGCTCAGCAGGATGTACAGGAAGCATGGCAGCATCTGCTTGGCTTCTGGGTTAGGCCTCAGGAAACTTGCAATTACAGAAGACAAAGTGGGAGCAAGCATCTTACATGGAGGAGCAGGAGCAAGGGAGAGAGGTGAGAAGTGCTCCACACGTTTAAACAACCAGATCTCATGAGAACTCACTCATTGACTATCACGAGAACAGCACCAAGGTGATGGTACTAACCTGTTCATGAGAACTCCATCCCATAATCCAATCATCTCCCATCAGGCCCCTCCTTCCACTTTGGAGATTACAATCAGACATGAGATTTGGTGAAAACACAGATCCGAACCATATTACATGTATTTTAAAATATTATCCTCCATGATTAAAGGAGACATCGATTAGTAAGTGAGCTTTAGAAACATCGGGGAATCACAGATCCAGAGATTCACCCCACTTTCAAGTGTCCTCGACATTCACCTTCTGGATGTCTACTGAGTAACTGCAGAAAATCACTTCTGCTGCGGAAGATCAGTCCACATATATATTGCTTTAATTTGTAATTACGAAAGCAGATATTACTGTCTGTCTCTTTATTGCTCTTTTCCAGCTAGTCAAACAGTTCCTGTCACATAGTTGACACTCAAATATTGTGAAATGTTGCACAAATGAATAATTGTAGAGATAGCAGGTATTGCACCCAGCCAGGCTTCCTACCATGCTTTTCGACTTATTTCCTCACCTCAAATATATTTCTCCCCCCATTCTTAGCCAATATTCAAATATATTTCTTCCCCTATTCTTAGCCAATATTCCATGTTAAATCTCCAAACATACCCACCCTTGCTTTCATTATTTCCTTCTTTACTTCTGTTCTAATGAAAGAAGTATTTCTTTCAAAGTCCAATCATCCTACCTGAGCTGTGAATCCTGTTTCCTTTTACTTTCTCATGGACTTAATCCGTTTTGGTATCATTTCTCTCTCCTGCATCAGAAATTTTCTGATCTTTAATACATCATTCTCATTATTTTAGAAAAATGGCCCAGTATCTCCAGAATTTGAAAACAAAGTCCCATAACCTCTTCAAGTTTCCCCAATGACACCCTACTTTTTAGTTATTCTTTGTAGACAAACTTCCAAGAACCATTGTCTATACTCACCTCCTCTTCCCTTTTACCAACATTCACACTTTGCCCCATTCAAGTCTAATTTGATACTTGCCACTCAATTTAAACTGCTCTTTTTGCAGTGTCCAAATTTTTGTCATGTTCATAGAATGTTTCTCTGTATTCATCTATTCTTAATCATTATGTTATTTAATTCAGTTCATTATTCTTATATTCCACTCCCCAACAGGTAATAGATCACTTTTCTTCTCTACCTAGACTCTAAATATCAACATTCCTCTTCTTTTTTTAATTCTCAGCTTGTCTCTCTCATTACATACACATACATATATATTTTTTTTTTTTTTTTTTTTTTTTTTTTTTTTTTTTTGAGGCAGAGTCTCACTTTTGTTGCCCAGACTGGAGTGCAATGACATGATCTCGGCTCACTGCAAACTCTGCCTCCCAGGTTCAAGCAATTATCCTGCCTCAGACTCCCAAGTAGCTGGGATTACAGGCCACCATGCCAAGCTAATTTATGTATTTCTTAGTAGATGCAGAATTTCACCATGTTTGCCAGGCTGGTCTCAAACTCCCGACCTCACGTGATCCACCTGCCTCGGTCTTCTAAAATGTTGGGATTACAGGCATGAACCACTGTACATGGCCAGATCACTGCACTTTTTTAAACAAAACTCAGTGCCCATATCTTTCAAGTTGTTATCTATTCCAGTTTTCTTCTTTGTATTAGAAAAGTGTATATCAACCTGGTTTAGTTTGACCTTCTCTGTTGGATAGAACATTTTTCAAATTTAAAATATTCAAAATTAAATTATTTATTCTACAATATTTTGGCTCCCCTGCTTAAGAACTTCCAAATTCACTTCTAGACTCCCCAGTAAGTTGGTCTTCCCTTCTCAGTAAATGGATACCACCATCCACCAAATTGCTTAAATCAGCAACCAGGGAATCTTTTTTACTCATCCCTTTTATTTACTCTTCTTATAGCCCATTAATACAAATAAAAATTAATAAAATAATAAAAATTAATACTCTTCTTAAAGCCCATTATCTTTTGTAATTTCTGTCTCATATTTTATCTTCAATCTTTCTGTTTCATCATGAGTCTTTTTAACCTAATTTATCCATCATCTTCCCAGAGTTACTATATCTTCTTTCTAACCCTAACTGGCCCTCCCACTTTCACTTGTTTCCTCTACCATTTCCTTCTTCAAAAGCAGAAAGAATGACCTTTAGATTTTCAAATAAACATCAATAAAGCATCATTTTTCTGCTAAAAATGTATTTCAGTGTAATTAGGATGAAATATATATTTTTTTGAAAATCTGACTGCAACCTATATTCCATTCTCATTTCAAATATTTGCCACCTTTGATATCTAGGCACACCATTCTCTTTCCAGTTCCTTTAAAATAAAAATTATTTTCCAACTCAGGACCATTACATATGCTATTTCTGCATCCAAGATTACTGATATCCTCAATCTTCACTTAGCTGGCTTCTTATTATCTGTTCCTTTTTTATCTTAAATATTATCTCTTCAATGAAGCTTTTGAAAATTATTCTATAAAAAGATAATTTTTATTTGTGTCCAAAGCATTCAAATATGCATTTTCTACTTACCTAAATTTACAATTTGTTTCTTATATATATCATATATCATATGATATATTACATATGATACATGATATATATGATATATATGCTATACGATATATTATTTTATATATTAATGTATATTACATATTATACATATATGATATATATATCTATATCTATCTATCTATCTATATATATATATACACACATCAATGACCTGGAAGAGGAAGTAAATGATATAACAACATTCACAATCAGCTACTGATATACAATTAAACAGTTACGGACATACAATTACTCAAGTTAAGTAAAACAAGTCAGACTTTTGCATAACCCTGTCAAGAGCACACAAAGCTGGGCAATTGGTACCAGGTGGCAGATGATTAATGGTAGACTCATTCAAGATATCACACATTTAACAGAACAATGTAAATTATGTGTACATACTAATGGGTTCTAAATTAGTTGTAATCCACAAAGAAAATATTCGGGTATTGTTGTGAACAACTCAGTGAGGATGTCAACTCAATGTTTCATTGTAGGCAGAAAAGACAAGTACAATGTTAAGTTGGGTTAAGATTATAGAAGGGCGGAGCAAGATGGCCGAATAGGAACAGCTCCAGTCTCCAACTCCCGGCGCGAGCGACACAGAAGACCGGTGATTTCTGCATTTTCAACAGAGGTACTAGGGTCATCTCACTGGGGAGTGCCGGACAATTGGTGCTGGTCAGCTGCTGCAGCCCGACCAGCGAGAGCTGAAGCAGGGTGAGGCATTGCCTCACCTGGGAAGTGCAAGAGGGAAGGGAATCCCTTTTCCTAGCCAGGCGAACTGAGACACACAACACCTGGAAAAGAGGGTAATTCCCACCCCAATACTGCGCTTTAAGCAAACAGGCACACCAGGAGACTGTACCCACACCGGGCCGGGAGGGTCCCATGGCCACGGAGCCTTCCTCATTGCTAGCACAGCAGTCTGCGATCTAACCGCAGGGCAGCAGCAAGGATGGGGGAGGGGGGCCCGCCATTGTTGAGGCTTAAGTAGGTAAACAAAGCCCTGGGAAGCTCGAACTGGGTGGAGCTCACAGCAGCTCAAGGAAGCCTGCCTGTCTCTGTAGACTCCACCTCTGGAGTCTTCCAAAGTAAGATTCAGACAAGTACACTCACTGTTCAGCAACATTCTATCTTCTACAAACTCTGCTGCTGATACCCAGGCAAACAGGGTCTGGAGTGGACCTCAAGCAATCTCCAACAGACCTACAGCTGAGGGTCCTGACTACCTGACTATTAGAAGGAAAACTACCAAACAGGAAG